>NC_136861.1:1467251-1498258 GCF_951799975.1 Gobius niger
AGGCTGACCCAGACTCAAGACCATTTTTTAGAAGTTATGAGTTATATTAGTTTGTGTATATTATAATTGTCAATAATACTTTTTGATTTATGGGGATGGGGAGTGGGAGGCTATGTAAAAGTGAAATGTTGTGTTAACGCAGCGCCATGGGAAGATGTTTTACTTAGGGGACGCTGCCCCCCCCAAATTTTTTTTTGTGTGTGCTTATTTCCTATTTATTAATATTGTATGCAAAGTTCAAACTATCCACCAGGAGGTGCTACAGCGCCCTCTGCACCATTGTTCCTTACAATTTTTTGTTTGAAAATGCTATAATGAGCTAAAACAGCTGATTAACCATATCCCATAGCCTTACTTCCTATTCACCAGTTCAAGAGCTCTGTATATGTACATGTGTGTGTGTGTGTGTATATATATTAAAAAAAACTCTTCCTCACCCTCTGCGAGCGGTCTCTTTTTCCTCCTGCTCGGGTCCTCTACCGTCGGCCTGGGAGCCTGAGGGTTCAGTATCTTTGCTGTTCCTAGAACTGCACTTTTCTGGACCGAGATGTCTGATGTATTTCCTGGGATCTGCTGGAGCCACTCCTCCAGTTTGGGGGTCACTGCCCCGAGTGCCCCAACGACCACGGGCACCACTGATGCCTTCACCCTCCAGGTTTTCTCCAGCTCTTCTCTGAGCCCCTGGTATTTCTCTAGTTTCTCGTGTTCCTTTTTCCTGATGTTGAAGTCTTGGTGTTGCTATGTCGACCACAACGGCTCCTCTGCTCTTTGTCACCACCACAATGTCCAGTTGGTTCATTACCATTTTGTCCGTCTGTATCTGGACGTCCCACAGGATCTTGGCTCGGTCATTCTCGACCACCTTTGGAGGTGTTTCCCACTTTGACCTTGGGGTTTCCAGCCCATATTCTGCACAGATGTTCCTGTACACTATACCAGCCACTTGGTTATGGCGCTCCATGTATGTATATATATATATATATATATATATATATATATATATATATATATATATATATATATATATACATCAAGTGCATCAAGGACAAGGCTCCAACAGATGACGTGCTCAGTGAATGTCTCAGACAATGGGGAACAGAAGATGAGGTGCTTGAGGTCCTGTCATGGGAGGACAAGCCCCTACACGGCATGTACCACCGAAACATAACTGAAGTGGCGGATATTCAGAAATCCTACCAATGGCTAGACAGAGCAGGACTAAAGGACAGCACAGAGGCTCATCATGGCTGCACAGGAGCAGGCCTTGAGCACCAGAGCAATAGAGGCCCAGATCTACCACACCAGACAAGACCCCAGGTGTAGACTGTGCAAAGAGGCCAATGAGACAATCCAGCACATAACTGCAGGGTGTAAGAACATAACTGCAGGGTGTAAGATGCTGCAGGGTGTAAGAACATAACTGCAGGGTGTAAGAACATAACTGCAGGGTGTAAGATGCTGCAGGGAAAGCTTACATGGAGCGCCATAACCAAGTGGCTGGTATAGTGTACAGGAACATCTGTGCAGAGTATGGGCTGGAAACCCCAAGGTCAAAGTGGGAAACACCTCCAAAGGTGGTGGAGAATGACCGAGCCAAGATCCTGTGGGACTTCCAGATACAGACGGACAGAATGGTAATGAACCAACCGGACATTGTGGTGGTGACAAAGAGCAGAGGAGCCGCTGTGGTCGACATAGCAATACCAAGACTTCAACATCAGGAAAAAGGAACAGGAGAAACTAGAGAAACACCAGGGGCTCAGAGAAGAGCTGGAGAAAACCTGGAGGGTGAAGGCATCAGTGGTGCCCGTGGTCGTTGGGGCACTCGGGGCAGTGACCCCCAAACTGGAGGAGTGGCTCCAGCAGATCCCAGGAAATACATCAGACATCTCGGTCCAGAAAAGTGCAGTTCTAGGAACAGCAAAGATACTGAACCCTCAGGCTCCCAGGCCTCTGGGAGAGGACCCGAGCTTGGAGGAAAAAGAGACCGCCCGCGGAGGGTGAGGAAGAGTTAGTTTTTTTTATATATATGCATAAGTATCCGTACCCCTTTTTTTACATTTTGCCACTAACCTAAGTAAAGTGAGGTATGCAAAGGTATCTATACCCCCTGAGTTAATACTTTGTGGAACTGCCTTTGCAGCATTTACAGCTGCAAGTCTGTTGGGGTTTGTCTCTAACAGTCCTGCACATCTTCAGGGTCTTTTACCCATTCTTCTGCAAAACAGCTCCAGCTCAGTTAGATTCCATGGAGAGCGCTTGTGAAGCTCAGTTTTCAGATCTTTCCACAGATTCTCAATTAGACATTGACTTGGCCTTTCTAACACATGGATAGTTTTTATTTTCAACCTTTCCACTATTGCCCTGGCTTCATGTTCAGGGTCGTTGTCTTGCTGGAAGGTGAAGCTCCAGTTTCATGTCTTTTGCTCCAACATGTTTTCATCCAAGATTTCCCTGTATTTGGCCCCCTCCATCTTCCCTGTCTGTGCTGAAGAAAAGCCCCCCCAGAGCCTGGTGCTCCACCACCATGTTTGACTGTGGGGCTGGTGTTTTCAGTGTTACTTTTACATCAAAAATAGCATTTTGCATTTAGGCCAAAAGGTTTTGGTCTCATCTGACCAAAGCACCTTCTTCACGTATTTGCTGTATCCCCCATGTGTCTTCTGGCAAACAGCAAACGGGACTCCAAATGGTTTTCTTTTAAAAATGCCACTCTGTCATGAAGGCCAGATTTGTGCAGTGTACGACTAATAGTTGTTCATCCAGGGTCATCATAGGCTTCTTGGTGACAGCTCTGGTCAGTGCTGTCCTTGTTCGGTCAGTAAAAACGTTTGGAACTTAGTGCTATGATTTTGCTTGTGTCATTGTTACGTTAATGTCCTACCTTGAAAAGTACTGGCAGATCCATGTTGGCCAAAGCACAAGGTTAGTTATTAAAAATAAACTTGTTTTGCTGAAACTTGCACGTACTATCTGACTATCAAGGTCAGTTTGTGCGTCTTGGATTAGAGGCTGGACTAACAGTATAATGCCAGGATAGACTTACATAGACAGACTTCTATGACAGTAGGTCTATTTACTATCTGCATGGCTAGCTATTAAATTGAATAAACAACTTCTTCTTCTGAATTTTTTTTAAGTCCCGGACCGGACTCTTTTCATTCCTGGATGGTGTATTTAACTGTACTTTGAGAGATGTTCAAATCTTTTTATAACCTAACCCAGCTTAATACTTCTCAATAACTTGATCCCGGACCTGTCTGGTGTGTTCTTGGACTTCATGATGCTTCTGCTCCACAATAGTCTCTAACAGACCTGAGACCATCACAGAGCAGCTGTATTTGAACTGACTTTAGATTACACACAGGTAGACTCTGTTTAGTCATGGGGTCAACATGTGATCATTCAGAAATCATCAGGAAACTTCTGAAGGCAGTTGTTTCACTAAAAGGAAAGGGGGGCCGGTACTTATGCACATCATACTTTTTAGTTTTGTTTATTCATAAAAAAAATAATTAAATCATGTATACATTTCATTTCACTTCACAATTGTGTGTCACTTAGTGTGTGTCTTTCACATACAATTTCAATTATAAATATTTATGTTTGTGGACATGGCAAAATGTTGATAAGTTAAAGGGGTGCGGACTCTCATGCAACCCACTGTGCATACAGCGGGAACCAGATGTTTACATACACTTTATAAAAAGACACATTTTTATCTCACTGTCAGACATGAAACTAGAATTAACTTTTACTTTTTTAGGTCAATTAGAATTTTAAAAATAATTTCTATTTGTTAAATGCCATGAAGAATAAGAGATAGTATTTTCTCCATGATTTTATATTAGTTTTACAAAACCAAACTTAACATACATTTCATTAATATTTGGTAGCATTTCATTTCATTTATTTATTCATTTGAGCAGAAAAGTATTTCAAACATTTTTACAGAAGAAGAAAACAGAAACTATCGTATTCAAATGGAAGTTCAAAGAACTTATAATAAACCTACTCCTTATCTCCCATTCATGTAACACATAAACTGATGCAAGAGTTTCTTGCATGAAAGAAACTCATGAAAGACTTAAATGTAACTTAAGTCTTTCATGTAACTAAGTCTTCAATTTTCATTATATGATATGTTATAAACAGCACATTTGTATGATCCCTAAAACCAACGTTATGAACAATTCTTATGGCTTTTTTCTCAAGTTTGTAGAGTGGATCTAAATGAGTTTTAGAAGTGTTGCCCCAAACCTCAGAACAGTAGCTGATATAAGGGAGAATTAATGAACGATATTTCAAATGTTAGGCTCTATATTTTAGCAGATGTCTAGCTCTGGACATTACTGATATACACTTTGCCATTGTTGATTGTATTCACACCCAGATATTTGCATTCATAAACTGTCTGTACAGGACAGGAGGCACCATGTGAATAGTAATGTTCAGGTAAAAAGAAAGTCTGCAATAAGAAGAAGAGGACAGCGCTCAGTGGACCGTACTTCCCACAGCAGTGTTCCTCCTCAGGCAGCTTTACTTCAGGCTGTGGGTCAGAGCTTTACTTCAGGCTGTGGGTCAGAGCTTTACTTCAGGCTGAGGGTCAGAGCTTTACTTCAGGCTGTGGGTCAGAGCTTTACTTCAGGCTGTGGGTCAGAGCTTTACTTCAGGCTGTGGGTCAGAGCTTTACTTCAGGCTGTGGGTCAGGGCTTTACTTCAGGCTGTGGGTCAGAGCTTTACTTCAGGCTGTGGGTCAGAGCTTTACTTCAGGCTGTGGGTCAGAGCTTTACTTCAGGCTAAGGGTCAGGGCTTTACTTCAGGCTGTGGGTCAGAGCTTTACTTCAGGCTGTGGGTCAGAGCTTTACTTCAGGCTGAGGGTCAGAGCTTTACTTCAGGCTGTGGGTCAGAGCTTTACTTCAGGCTGTGGGTCAGAGCTTTACTTCAGGCTGTGGGTCAGAGCTTTACTTCAGGCTGAGGGTCAGAGCTTTACTTCAGGCTGAGGGTCAGAGTTTTACTTCAGGCTGTGGGTCAGAGCTTTACCTAACTGACCTGATCAGAAGCTCATTCTCAGAGGTCCGTTTTGAGCCTAGTCTTAAATGTAGGGACTGTTTCTGCTTCTTTAACATGGGCTGGGAGTTTATTCCATAAAACCAGAGCTTGGAGCTAAAGGCTCTGCCTCCTGCAGTGATTTTGGAGACTCAAGGAATGTCTAGTAGGCCTGAGTTTTGAGAGCGGAGTCTCTGTTTGGCTGATATGGAATGATGGCGTCTTGGAGATAGAGCGGAGCCAAACCCTTTAAATGTGAGGAGCAGGATTTTTAATTTGATTCTAAACTCAACAGGAAGCCAGTGGAGAGACTTTAGCACAGGTGTGATGTGTTCTCTTCTCTTTGTCCGCGTTAATAATCTTGCAGCTGCATTTTGAACTAATTGAAAACTTCTCAGGGAACTTTTAGGACACGCTGCCAGCAGCAGTTACAGTAATCCAGCCTTGATCAAACACCAATGAACAGGTCAGACGGGAGCTGAGGAAGCTCCGCTCTAGGAAAGCTGTTGGACCAGACAGGCTGTGTCCCAGGGTGCTGAAGGCTTGTGCTGCAGAGTTGGCTGAGCCTGTCCAGCAAATCTACAACCTGAGCCTACACCTGGGAAAAGTGCCCCTTACTGTGGAAGACTTCATGCATCGTCCCAGTGCCAAAGAAGGGGCGGCCAGGGGACCTCTGTGACTATAGACCTGTGGCACTGACCTCCCACCTCATGAAGGTGTTGGAGCGGTTGGTTCTGAACATCCTGACACCTCAAATGCAGTCGGCCCAGGATCCTCTCCAGTTCGCCTACAGGAAGAATGTGGGAGTGGAGGACGCTGTGCTGTACCTCCTGCACCGGGCCCTCACACATCTCGATAAGGAGAGTTGCACTGTGAGAATTACTTTGATTGATTTCTCCAGTGCCTTCAACACGATCCAGCCCCTCCTGTTGAAAGACAAGCTCACCAACATGCAGGTCGACCCTCTCCTCGTGTCCTGGATCACGGATTACCTCACCGACAGACCACAATTTGTGCGGTTGGGGAGTAACATCTCTGACTCCGTGACCAGCAGTACCGGGGCTCCACAGGGGACGGTTCTTGCACCCCTCCTCTTCACCCTGTACACCGCGGACTTCAGGCACAGCACTGAACTGTGTCATGTGCAGAAGTTCTCGGACGACACTGCCATCGTCGGGTGCATCCGTGGGGGGGACGAGCAGAAGTACCGTTCCCTTGTAAAGGACTTCACCACCTGGAGTCGCCTGAATCACCTGCAGCTGAACACCTCCAAGACAAAGGAGATGGTCCTGGACTTTCAAAGGTGTCGCCCATCTCCTCAGCCTGTGACCATCAATGGCGAGGAGATCGAGGTGGTGACCTCCTATAAATATCTTGGGCTACAGGTGGATGAGAAGCTGGACTGGTCAGTGAACACTGACCAGCTCTACAAGAAAATGCTGTGCAGACTCTACTTCCTGAGGAGGCTTGCTTCTTTTAAGATCTGTAAGAAAGTGCTCCAACTGTTCTACCAGGCAGTAGTGTCTAGTGCTCTCTTCTATGGTGCTGTGTGTTGGGGGGGAAACATCAGCGAGAGGGACACTCAGAGACTGGACAAACTAATTAGAAAGGCCTCCTCTGTGATTGGGGCCGATCAGGACTCTGTAGCTGCAATCTCGGAGAAGAGAACCCTGGAGAAGCTGCTCTCTGTAATGGACAACAGAGAGCACCCCCTGCATGAGCTTGTGATGAAGCAGAGGAGCTCCTTCAGTGAGAGGCTGCTCTCGCTCTCCTGCTCAAAGGACAGACTCAGGAGATCCTTCTTGCCCAGAGCGATCAGGCTGTATAACAAATCCTTGGGGGGGAGGGGTTAAATGGGAGTGAAATGTTTTTGTTATAGTACCTCTATATTTCTATACTTCTAAATTATTATTATATTTATTCTCTGCACTGTTATTTTAAATTAGATGTTTGTATGTGTGACTTGATTGTGCAGCTGATAAACTGAATTTCCTTCGGGATTAATAAAGTATATCATATCGTATATCGTATCGTCGTCGTTGATCAAACAAATGCATGAATAACTTTTTCTGCATCACTCTTAGGTAAGACGTTTGGTACTTTATCAGTGTTGTGCAGGTGAAAGAACGCTATTTTACAAGCCTGGTTTACATGTGTTTTAAAAGAGAGGTCTTGGTCAAACAGAACTCCAAGGTTTTTTACTGTAGAGCTCGTTCATACGCTAACATTATCCAGGGAGATGACCTGTTCAGATAAAGACTCTCTCAGTTTTTGAGGGCCTAATATAATAACCTTGGTTTTGTCCGGGTAAAGAAGGAGGTAAATCACAGTCATCCAGGTCTTAGTAGTAAATATGAGAAGATACAAGTTTTTAAAAAACTGTATATAATTGTAATTGCTATTGTAAATACTGTAAATATTGTATCTGAATGTTTGAGGTGATCCTTTTGCCGGTGCCTTATATGTATTTTATATTGTGAACGAACTCTAAAGTCAGATGCTCATTGGTCACTGTTTAAACCTGCTGTCACTTTGCCTCTGCCCAGGGACGACAGATGAAAATGAGTTTGTAGCTATCTCTGGTCTGTACAACACATTTGTTGTGCAATGTCCCTGTCAAATAAATAAAATAAATAAAAATTAATGGCTTTTACGCAGGAGAGAAGACTCTAATTTATCCGTCTGACCTGGTTTCATTGATAAATACAGCTGTGTGTCGTCTGCGAAACAAGTGAAAATGTATATTGTGATTTCGCATTATATTACCTAATGGAAGCATGTATAGTATAAATAAAACTAAGATTTAAAGCAATACTAAGTAACGTGTTTACCAAAATAAATCCTTTCCGTAGTCCCTCTGTTGGTAATACAAGTGTGAATGGGATGATTGGAGGGTCTTTCATCTCCCCCGGTGTCTCTGGCCAGAAAACCATGCTTGCAACTTGACTGCCACCGGGTCGGAGCACCAATACACACTAATAGAATCACGAAGAAGAAGCTAACAGGCTAACAGGCAGAGCTAACTGCGGGCTGGCGCCACTTTCTCTCCTTTTGTCTTTTCTGTCAGCATAGTTTTTACTCTCACGGAAAACAAAGCAACATGCTACGACACCTGCAGTGACGCTTATGGCCTCTAGGGTGCACAAGTTACTTCAAACCAGTGCACTGAACAGAGACTACTTACAGACAATACCGGAAACCAAAAGGACAAAAATCCATGCAGCATCTGTAACGGGTCACAGGTGTTTTTGTAAAGTTTTATATAAAAATTTACAAAAATTTACAAAATGCAGGACCGATCTGGAATGATTGTCTTCATTGAGGCCTGGGAAGCATGTAGCTTATAGTTTTTCAATCCAAAAAGTCTAAAAACTATTTCAGTCAATATTTACCCATTTACGGTATTGTCTGTAAGTGGTCTCTGTTCAGTGCACTGAATGACATGTGAGTGGGGGTCTCACATTTGGTCAGCTTGTGTTTTTAGCTTCAGCTGTCATTTTGTGTTTTCTGACTCGTGTATCCTATGCTTACCAACCTCCAAATCGTATCTCTGTATGTATTTTGCATTTATAAAGCATTCTTTTGCATACATTTGTAAATAGTGAGATTGGTCATGTGACCACCTCCCATAATCAGCATTTAAGGCCGCCTGATTCCACTTTTGAACTTGTATGCCCTGAGGAAGACCAGCTCGTGGTGGAAACGCGTCGACATGTCCAACTAAATAAAGGACTTTTAATGGTCAGTCAGAGAGCCTCAGATCCTCTTTTCTCCTGCCTTTATCAAGTACAAGACCTGATCTTTAAAGATAATAATAATAATGCATGGTTTTATATAGTGCTTTTCTGGATACTCAAATACGATTTACATGGCATTATTCATTCACTCCATCATTGGTTCTGGTAAGCTACTATTGTAGCCACAGCTACCCTGGGGTAGACTGATGGAAGCGAGGCAACCAGTCTGCGCCATCCCCCCTGCACTCACTCTGGGGGGCTACATATTGTATTTAGACTGTTTGGACTCTGTTTGGACTCTCTGATGGTGATACTTGAAGACGCCTGTGGGGTGTTTTATCTGTAGTTTATATTGTGTAAGAATACTCACTGTTAAAACCTGCTGTCGCTGCCTCTGTGTCTACTGTATCTCTGTCTGTGCAACACATTTGCTGTGCATTGTCCCTGTCAAATAAACAAACAAACAAACAGCGTTGAGTGCTTGTACATACAAACATGTTACACAAGAATAGTTTGATAATACAGTAGTTTCAGTTTTTTATGAGAATAGTTAGAATAGCCATCAGTAAAAGAGATTCCGTTTTCATTCCTTTATAAAGTAACTTTATCCTTAATATAGACAGTGGCCAGATGGCGTCCAACATACACTTTAGTGCAAAGGTCCATCTTTCCCCAAATATTGCATTTGTACTTGTGTACACTTCAGACAGTGGGCGGTTCCGCTGTTCAGTTTGGTAATGATGTTTGATGATTACACTTATGTCGCTGCATGACCAGGGCAGAGGCAGCCTCATGTTGTTTCCCTGCTTTTTCTCTTTCCTAATGTGTATCATTTCAGGCGGACGTCTGAACAATGTTGGATGGAGCAAATTGTCAGGGTACTCTGAATAATTCTATTCTAATTTAGAAAAACTCACCTCAACATGTGATGCTTACCTCTTGCATGCAGCCAGGCGCCATCCATGAAGGCACAGAAAACTCCCACGTCATACATCCTCTGGCTTTATCCTAAACATTAAAAACATACTTCAACAATGAATAACAAAACAGTGAATGAACAAAAAGCAGAAAGAGGTTTCTCACAGTACAATAGGAGCAGCTGATTCAAAGAGAAGACTTTTTATTTGTCCAACCATTTGTGAATAATTTGAAATAATATTTCCCTCATCCTCGATTGTGGAACGGGGGGGTGGGGAGTGGGAGCGCAGGGAGGGCAGGGAGGGCAGGTAGTTCAGCTTCCTGATGGCCTGGTGTATGAAACTGTTCTTCAGTCGACTGGACCTGGCCCGTGGATTCCACAGTCTCCTCCCTGGAGACATTATCTTGAAGAGACTGTGTGATGGGTGCGTAGGGCCCCCTTTGCGGATGAGACGGGTAAAATACATGTCCTGAATGGTGGGGAGAGGGGCTCCGCAGATCTTCTCCACTGCTCTCACGATGCGCTCCTTTGGCATGAGGCAGTGCTGGAGTGCAGTGATGGAGCTGGTCAGGATGCTCTCTGTAGTCCCTCTGTAGAAGAACCACACAGTGATGGAGCTGGTCAGGATGCTCTCTATAGTCCCTCTGTAGAAGAACCACACAGTGATGGAGCTGGTCAGGGTGCTCTCTATAGTCCCTCTGTAGAAGAACCACACAGTGATGGAGCTGGTCAGGATGCTCTCTATAGTCCCTCTGTAGAAGAACCACAGTGATGGAGCTGGTCAGGATGCTCTCTATAGTCCCTCTGTAGAAGAACCACACAGTGATGGAGCTGGTCAGGGTGCTCTCTATAGTCCCTCTGTAGAAGAACCACACAGTGATGGAGCTGGTCAGGGTGCTCTCTATAGTCCCTCTGTAGAAGAACCTCACAGTGATGGAGCTGGTCAGGATGTTCTCTATAGTCCCTCTGTAGAAGAACCACACAGTGATGGAGCTGGTCAGGATGCTCTCTATAGTCCCTCTGTAGAAGAACCACACAGTGATGGAGCTGGTCAGGATGCTCTCTATAGTCCCTCTGTAGAAGAACCACACAGTGATGGAGCTGGTCAGGATGCTCTCTATAGTCCCTCTGTAGAAGAACCACACAGTGATGGAGCTGGTCAGGGTGCTCTCTATAGTCCCTCTGTAGAAGAACCTCACAGTGATGGAGCTGGTCAGGACGCTCTCTATAGTCCCTCTGTAGAAGAACCACAGTGATGGAGCTGGTCAGGATGCTCTCTATAGTCCCTCTGTAGAAGAACCTCACAGTGATGGAGCTGGTCAGGGTGCTCTCTATAGTCCCTCTGTAGAAGAACCACACAGTGATGGAGCTGGTCAGGGTGCTCTCTATAGTCCCTCTGTAGAAGAACCACACAGTGATGGAGCTGGTCAGGGTGCTCTCTATAGTCCAGAAGTTGCACATAACGGAGGCTGGGACTCTGGATCTTCTCAGCTTGTGGAGAAAGTCGAAACGCTGATTACTTTTCTTGACCAGTGATGTAGTGTGCATGGTCCAGGAGAGCTTCTCTGTGATGTGCACACCCAGGAACTTAGTGCTGGTCACCCTCTCCACTGCAGCTGATTGTTAGAGGAGCTGGACCCGCACTCTTCGAAAGTCCACAACAATCTCCTTTTCTTCTCCACATTTAGAGAGAGATTGTTCTGCACCACATGGCCAGACTGCTCACTCACTCCTGTAGTTTGACTCGTCTCTGTTGCTGATGAAGCCCACCACTGTTGTGCCGTCTGCAAACTTGATGAAGAGGTTTGAGTGGTACTTTGGAGCGCAGTCATGGGTCAGCAGAGTGAACAGGAGGGGGCTCAGCACACAGCCTTGGGGAGCCCCCGTGTTCAGTGTGATGGTTCTGGAGGACACGTACAGCCTGTGGTCTCCCCGTCAGAAGGCCCAGCAGCCAGGTGCACAGTGATGTGTTGATCCCCAGGGGGAGCAGTTTGTGTGTTAGCTGCTGTGGGATGATAGTGTTGAATGCTGAGCTAATGTCGGCCATTGGACCGATAAGCAAACTGGTGTGGGTCCAGAACAGACTTGATGTGGTCCATGACGAGCCGCTCGAAGCACTCCAGTACCTCTTTCCTACTTTTCGCTCCTATCAGATGTGTTTTTCATTTTCCTTTCAAAGTATACAATATTTTTTGCGTTTCCAAACCTGTAAGAGAGATAAAGCCGAACATTGTGGCGGGCTAAGCTAATACCATGGTATTATCTAGTGCGCAGTTCAGGAAACAGTGGAAATTAGGCATCAAGGACCTATTAGTGATTGTTTTGGGGATTCAAAGCTCAATAAATCAGGCTAGCATTAAGTATTTCAGAAAGTAGATGTAGTTCCAGTGTGAGAATAACATGCCTTTGAGAAATTTGGCACTTGAAGTTACAATTCCCCATATAAATCTATGTAGGAATGTTCAACCAGCGCAATAACTGTACACGTTATTGCGTTATTTAAGAATATGCTGTATATTTGTTTCCAGGTGAAAGCTTCATTTGTTGAGCGCAAACTGGATCAAAACCTGCAAAAAAACAAAAAAAAAAACAAAAAAAAGGATTCCCACAGCTAAAAACGTCCAAAACAACTTAAGTTAAATGAAATGCTGGTCAAATAAATATACTGAGACTAAACATGTGCAGCCCAAGTACATCCTAAATATGTAACTATAGCGCCTCGATGTGGATACACCTCGTCACTACACACAACGCGCAGGAATACCGGGGTACTTGAAGGATGCGGTTTAAAAGTAATGGTAAAGTCATCGTCATTCATTTATTGTCTGACACTGAAGTCCATACTGAAGGCATGATAGAGTAGCCGAAATATACTCAAGAGTAATGTTCCTTTGAAATGACTTACACGAGTAGAAGTAAAAAGGTATTGGGTCCCAAATAATTACTCGAGTAAAAGTAAAGACCATTGGAGTACCATCCAGTCTGATTCCCCATCAACTTCTAGACCTTTCCCAGGAACTCTCAAAGGGAACTTAGGCTCAAGAAGTTTGTTTCAAAGACAAAAACTATGTCAACACTTAAACCACAGCTTTAGGCACTATTGAATAAACCTGAAGTGAACCAATTAACCAAGCGCATTCTCTCCAGTTCAGCTTTACCCAAATCTAAAAACTTCTCGACTGGAGAGCTTACAGACTATAGGCCAGAGTGACACCTCATTTGAAAGCTAAGACCCACAAAACTCATGACAGGTTCCATGACTCCTGTCTACATCTCTGGTATGTTTGTCTCTCGGCCGTCAGCAGAGGGTGGTCGACAGTGTCAATACCTTGGAGTGGTATTTGACTCCCATTTACATTTCAAGCAACATGCAAAACATTTTCCCCATACAATCTAATTAAACTTGTCAAACTTCAAACATATAAGACCTTCTCTGACAACAGAGTCAGCTATGACGTATATGCACGCCATGATATTCTGCCATTTAAAGTCATAGTCTGTAAGGTTAAATGTTATAAGTTATAGTTAAAGTATTATTAAATAATACTTTTCCGAAAGTTCCTCCCTTTGCTGATTTCAGCAACTAATCAGAATCCCTGGGATACAACTTTGACCAATGAGACGAGCTTTTCCTGCCAATCAGGAGACAGGGGGAGAGAGCTTAATAGCTAAATTTTGAAAATTCTGTTCCTATTGTCACTACTCCTCACTGCAAACTTACAGACTATCACTTTAAACTACTGTTGTACTACATGAGCTCACACACCAGACGCTGTCCTGAAACCACCAAACCTCTGGTTAAGAAAAGCCCTTACGGTATCTTTATCGTAACATTATAAGTAAGTATAATATTCTGGACCTTGATCACATATTTATGGATGTTTGACTCATTTTTAAGTGTAAATGGTCTCACTCCTCCTCCGCTAGCAGATAAAGTAAAAAAAACCTAGTAATCGAGTAATTACCAGAGCATCGTCCGACTGCTCTAAGGCCGAAAGTCCCTTTAGGCCGACCTAACTAGAGCCTGTGTGAATCGTTTTTTCAGGGGAGTCCTGGCCCCAGAGGGTAACCTATTGTATATGTTTCAGTAGTAAGGGTTCCAAGAGGAAAACTGCACAGACACAGGGAGAACATGCAAACTCCACAGGTGTAAATCGAACCCAGACCTTCTAGCTGTGAAGCACGAGCGCCACGGAGCTGCAGTTCAGATCTGGTCTGTACTGAAGTAACCTTAAGCTGTGTTCAAGCAGTACTACGTACGTTTTTCTAAAACCAATACAAGTACTTTGATTTTAGCACTTGCCAATACCAAACACCAATGAGTACAAGGCATTTTCTTCAACATACTTTTTGAAGTGAACTGTTTATAGACTGACTTTTTCCACAGAAGAGTGGTTAGTAATTAGTCAAATTTACTAATTTACATCAGTTATATCAGAATTGGAGAGAGGACTCTTTTTTTTCATTCAATATTTTTTTATTTTATTGCTCTGTTCATTATAGACTGAACAGCTCATGTCCAAAAGCTCCTCAATGCAAAACTACAATTGCAGCTGTCCTGCCTACGGGCCACTCAACCAGTATTTACAGCCAAGCTTGAGTGAAAAAAAGATGTACAATAACCCTCTCCCTTTGTCTGTTCTGTCAGGGTGGCATTTCCGATTAATGAGTAAAAAAAACGCAGTGCTGCTTATGGCCTCTAGGGGCATGAGTTAGTTCTGCTTTAATTCCCACAGAAAGTTTCAGACTTTGAAAATTGATTCCTAAATGTTCAAGTCGTCATCCGTTTTTCAAAGTAAATCCCTCTCCCTCCATCTTGGAACAAAAGCTTTCTGAAACATCAAGGTTTTTTTCCCAGCCAAAAAAATTTATTACTTAAAAACTGCATAAGAAACAAAGAACAGTTAATTTTGGGTCAATGTGTCTTTAGGCATTCGAGCAGTAACCAAGGAGAGAGCGTTTTATTTCAGTTGGAATGACCTCAGCGACATTTGTCAGGCTAAAAACATAATGTGCATGTGTGAGATGACATGAACTTATTCCTATACTAATACAACATGGCCCACTGACATTCGGACAGCCACGAGTCTGGAAAAAAGAAAACTCCTATTTACGAAATAAGACACAGAAAAGAGACTAAACTGTCATTTGATGGAACCGACAGGCATCACACATGCACGGAGGAGGAACCACATGTAGACAGTGCCCTTGTGGTCGACTACTGCACTGTCCCATCACCGCACGACACTGACCGCACTTTTGGGAAAACCCGGAAATACTGATGACTGAATGAGGAGGCGAAAAAGAGTCTTTAAAAAGGGTGCGAGGAAGCTGGACTCCCCCGGCGGCCGTTTGTCAAACTCCAGTGCTGATGTTATGGCGCCTTAGCGCATTCTGTACTCTGACGTTTTGGAGATCTCGCACAGCTGCCCCTTGAAGTCTATGTCCACCGTGAAGTCCAGGTCTCTCTGAAAAACAAGTGTACATAAGTGTATGATGAGGGGCCAGGTTCACAATGGTGTCCTTTTCGCTAGAACTCCCATACACATACCCATGTACCTACTTTTGACAGCAAATACTTCAGCAGTTTCACTTAAACATCTGATTTAGCTACTAATGATTGAATTGGATTCATATTTCACCTGTAGTAGCAATACTTTGACTCTGGTACTGATCCACACAGCGTACCACCGTCAAGTGTGGAGTGAATGAATAATGCACCATCATCACTACTACACTTACGTTGTTCTTGACGTTGGGCTTCATGCTGATGGTGCCGAAGATCTCCTCTCCCGTTTTAACGGTGAGGTAGTCGTCCAGGTAGAAAACCGTCTGCTTCCAGTGAGTGTATGGAGACTCTGGGCCTGGACAAAGCACATTATTCTTTAGCTTAGCATTCACTAACATCAAATACACAGAAACATGTACTCCTACTGGCCAAGAACTAAAAAGCCAAGGCAACATTTCACAGCTAAAATTTGATTCAGTCTTCATTCTTTAATGAGAAGAGAAATATGATTGTTTTGTGGACTTTAGTTATTAGTTATTTGTTGTGATTTTCTGGATATAAGACATAAGGGATTCTGTCTTCTGCATCTAACCAATCCTTCAAACTGGTGTTCAGGCTGATGAAGAGCTTTAGTTTTGCCCTGTGCTTCTGCTCTGGGGCACACTCTGCTGGCCTTAAGGAGAATTGCATGTACTCACACTATGACAAATGAGCATATCCCAGTTACCATCAGTTACACTACACAAACAACCAACGCTAGTACAAGTCTAATGACACAGGATAGCGTAGGTTAAAACGTTGACAACATTTCCATTTGAATGTCCTTTTTTCATAACGGTATGGAATGGTACAAAAACAAATCCTAATTTACACAAGCGTAGTGATTGGATAATGTATGTTGTAGTGCTCACTGGTGGAGAAGCCGGTCCTCTTGTGGCAGCGGGTGAACTCGATGTTGAAGTAGGTGACCAGGGCGTGGATGTAGTCATTCCTCTTCACCTGGAGGCAGAAGGGCGACGTGAAGGTCAGGTCGTCTGCCTTCACCGTGTAGATGTCCACCTCCTGAAAGGTTCACACAGACCATAAGTCATACAGGAACAACAAACCAAATGTGGATAAAGCCATTTCCTCACACGGCTTGGCCCAACTTATAGGTGAGTACACGCAACCAGGAAGAGCTCAAGCCTGAAATAGTCATTGCTAAGGCTTTCCACGCACACTACAAACTAATGATCACAGAAAAGGCTCACAATAACAATAACGTGAAAAAATATACTGCAATACTCCATGGATGGCACATGATACCCTACAATCACCTTTGTTAAAGATACATATGCCAAATTTAACTCTCATAAACTACACACTTCATATTTGGGAACAAAGGCCATCACTTCATTCACATTCAAATAAAGAAACCACAGTCCCATTTCCTAAAGGAGTCAGCGAACTATAAGTCAACCATCAAGAAAAGTCATTTGTGCGAAATTGATTTTTTCACAGTGCTAATTGGAAAAGAATCTAAATCATTAATGAAGTACTTTTGAACCAATAAATTGTTAGTGATATAAACATTACAAATTTCCGCCCTCAAGCCACTCCCATCCAGTTTACAGAAATGCAGACAGACCTTGATGAGGCAGGCGCTGCTGACCAGCTGCTTGGGGTCCACCACGTCCACCAGGGGCTCTTTGATGGCCACCTCCTTGATGCACGACATGTCAAAGCCATACACATTCTCCCACCCTGAGGAAAGAAGTGATTGCCTTTAGCAAACGAACACAGTGCACCAGACGACGACCACGCAGGAGGAGAAAAGAACTTACAGTGGATTTTGTAGTCCTTGTACTGTCGGTCTTCAATGGCCGTCACATACAGGGTCGCTCTGTCAGGGAAGATCAACCCGTCTGGTTTCTGAAAGATCACACCTCAGTTAGAAACATACAAAAAGAAAAGTCCACCGCATTCACCATTGTGCTAATCGCACCACCTTTGGAAATTACCCATTTTCAATTTAAGCAGGTGCTGAAATTCTTCATATTTAGATGCTGTTGGTCCAGGGACAGCATTATAAAAAGGAAGCCACTTGGTTGTTTCAGCTCAATTAAAGGATTTGTATGTATTATTCAGGTATCAGTATTGAAGACCAAGTATCATTAAAGTACTAGTATCAGAAAAAACAACCAGATTGTTTTAATGAATTTTAATGTCCCGGCGCAAACCCTGGTAAAATATCAAAACAATGATTGGAAGCCAGTTTAGGAGCCCCATGTGTATGATCCAATAGTTCGACACCAGCTAACATGAAGCTAAAGGTGAACTACGGTCAGGTGGGTCGCACGTACCAGCCACTTGTCGCGGGCGTAGATGACCGTGTTAAGCATGGACTCGTAGAAGAGGCAGTAGCCCATCCACTCAGAGATGATGATGTCCACTCCGTCCACGGGCAGATCCACCTCCTCCACCTTCCCCTTGATGATGGTTACCACTGGAAAACATGCAGGAGTAGAGAAAGAGGTTATTGGAGATCACCCTGGGGCAGTTTGATTTGGAGTTAAACACAGTCACCCTTAAGGGTTCACAATAAGAGACTTTAGTATGTTTTAAAAGAAATGGACAGACTGTCCCTGCCCACCAGTTAAACCACATTGTGACCAGTCACAATGTGTCAAAAAGGAACTTACCGTCATCAAGTTTGTTGGCCTTAACGATTTTCACAGCATAATCAGAGATGCTGCTGCACTCGATCTATAAACAGAAGCCACAGCACCATTACATTATTGTTCAAATCTAGGCTCACCTGTAAACATCCATTCTACTTGCTCAGCTTATTTTTGAAAGATTTGTTTATTTGTAGTGGTGCAACAGATCGTCATTGATCCGTTCGGATCAATATCTTCGGGGCGAGGATCCGCGGATTGACTTATGGGAAAAAAAGTTGTGCGCACGGCCAGTCCACACACAGCGTGGTCGTGGCGAGCGGAGGAACGGAGGAGCTTGAACCCAGCGTTATTTAAATGGGAACATTTTGGCTTCCCTGTCAAATTGAATGATGAAGGAAAGCGGTTGGATAGAGCGCACGGCTCCCAAGTTGTCTGGGCACAAAACCAAACCCTGAGAATAGCTGATAATGATAGAGGCTTATTAACTCAGCATCCCCCTCGTCAACGTTCATCCCCTCTCTGAGAGTCCTCCATGTCGGGCCATTTATGCACATTTCATCGTATCTATGCGCTCCGTCCCACCGAGGCAGTGACAGGTGCGGGCAAGCGCTGAAGTCTGCAGGAGACGTTTAACACTCAGACACTGGAGCCATCGCTGAAGGATTGAAAGAGGATATGGTACAATCCTATAGGCATATTGCTGGTTATTGAAGTAACATTGACTGTACAGTTTATTTACTTTAGAATATATTTAATTGTCTGATACATTTAATATTACTAATAGAGTTTTCTTTTTATTGATGGTCATTGGTCCATGTTTAAAGGACGGATATAATACGCCTTTTGCTGATCCAAAAAATTATCCAATCCGTGACTCTGATCCGAGGAACGGTCTGAACTGAGATTTTTGATCTGTTGCACCCCTGATTATTTGGCTGACTGAAGTGAGCCAATATGTCCATGTTTTAGGTAGCCTGGTTATCGCCAGACAACACAAGTGATATTTAGTCTGGGGGCCGCCAATTCATTTTCTTGTAGGAGAGGTGTGGTTTACAATCATCCATAAGCGTTTATTGGTCACCACAAAGGTCTATTATATGTGTCTGCATGTAGCCCTAGCCAATCGTATCAGATGACGTATCCGCTGCAAACCTTCGAGTTAAACCATTTAGACCATGGTCTAAAGCTTGATCGAAAGATGGCGTTGTGTCTGCTGCCGTCATGTTGGAATCCATAAATAAATGTTTTCATTTATTAATCCGTAAATAAACTTCACGCTTCCGTAAGTCGAATAGTGCGTCATCGTCTTGCCGTCCTTCCTCGTTCTGTGATTGGTCCCCAAATGCAGTTTGAAAGGATTCCAGCGCACACAGCAGCAGGAGTATTCCCAGGCTGTTTAAGGCTGTCAGTGAACTTTACTAAATCTAATATACATTTGGTTAAATTACGATCAAATAGCATGACTGCACTCATGTAGCATGTGTGTTCTATCAGGCCACTCAGATAATCCAGATTCTCACACACACACACACACACTTGATGGAAAGAAAATAAGGTGACAGACTTACCCCGATGACCTTCTTTGCTCCAGCCTTTGCTGCAAACATGCAGAGAATGCCTGTCCCGCTGCCCACGTCCAGCACCACCTTGTCTTTAAAAAGATGCTTGTTGTGGAACATGGAGTTACGATAGGTCAGAGTGCGCACCTCGTCCTTCAGCATCTCCTGCAAGAGCACAGCAGAATGAGAACACTGCCTCCGATAAACACAGGGAAGTGATCAGAAAGAGCGGTACCTCGTGGATCCCGAAGTGGGCGTATGAGTCAAAGTAGTAGTCTTTTGAGGTCATATCTTCTGCCGCCGGCTTGGCAGAATTCTCACCCTGCGAAACCTGGGAAAACAGATGGATCCACTCGTCACTGTGACCAAGTTTCATTCAGCAAGACATTAAGGAGAATGCCAAGCCACAGTGAGCGTTTCTAAACCAGCCGCACGCTAGCTTTAAAAAGAGCCTACTTTATTTTACTGCAAAGGTAATGTGGGATTTTACGCAGGTAACTACAGAGATTCAAAAAACCTAAAGAATTCAAAGGCTTTTTACAAAATTAATATTGTTTAGGACGGTGGTTCACAAAGTGGGGTCCGGAGCCCCTGGTGGGCCTCAGAGGTACTACAGGGAATCCCCCAAAGGTCCTACCAAAGGGTTTGTAAAGGAAGAACACATTTAATAAAATGAACAGTATTTCATTTTACAGTCATTGCTGGCTGCTGATTTTTATGCTATTGTAGGATAATTAAAAAATAAATACATAAAAATAATAAATTATAATTATTATTATCATTATTATTATGGAGGCCTGGTGAGAATCTGATCGATTCGACTTTGGGAACGTCTAGGAATCCGGGACAATATTTTCTTCAGATCGATCAACTGGCAGTTCTAAATAATGGAGTTATTAACTACAGCTTTGATATTTAGACATTTCTACAATAACCAATTTGGTGGTTGGATTTTGAGAGGATTTTTAATTCCCTAGACCCATCAAACTATTTCCCCCCCCCCCCATTATTCTTGTTTAGACACTTTAGTTTTATAGGGCCATAAAGTATTGGGAAATCATCTGAAACCCAACCATACAATATTTATTTGACATTAATGGCTACAAATGTGCAAACTGAAAATCACTTGATGTATTCATTCTTCCTACAAGTGGTCAAAAATCACACAAAACGGGTTCTCCCTCTTAAGCATGTGACGATTCATCGAAAAATTTATTTAAAGTCGATTTAATGTGTAAAAAGTTGTAATTGTAAATTTTAGTACATTTTTTAGAAGACCAAAAGGTAATTTTTTAAATGAAATGGGGGTCTTGCTCAGGGCTTGGGTGCATCGTTACATCCCACCACCAGGCCTGGATCAAGATCCAATCAGAGCTTAACTGCAGCCAAGGCCCTCAAATAGACCGAAGTTGGACTAGATTCTGCCAAAACTTAAAACAATTAAACGATTTAAATTGGTAATCAATCAATGACACGGGTTAGAGGTGAAGATGCACTACACAAATCGCCTTAACCCTTTGTTCCGATACCATTTTTTTTACATTTTGATCCAATACTGATACATGGGCTCAGAGTATCAGGCCGATACCATGGTGTGTGAATAAAAACAAAAGCAAAGCCTGGAAAAAGATGCCACAGCAAATGGCTCATTATGCATTATACAAAGTACAGCGTTGTTACTTACGCTGCTCGACTCAGCCAATGTTCTGCTCCCACTCTAAAGATTCAATGAAGGCAACAAACAAGTAACACAAATGTAAATTTATGCAGTGATTATTAAACGTTATAGCGTTTGCAGAGCTGCCACAGCATTTTTTTCCTTCAATATATTTAAAATAGCAAAGCTTTTGTACAACACAATATGGTATCGGTTAATAAGTAACAATTTATGGTATCGGCATAAAATGTATTGAATATCCGTAGTTTATTTGGACCTCACAACTGAGCCATTTCATTTTAAACATAAAAAAAAGAAAAAAAAGAATATATGTCCAAATAGGAATGGGAAGAAGTTGATACAATCCCACCCACAGGTTAGGGTAAACCCGATAGTTACCGATCACAGGTCTTTTGGATTATCCTGAATAATCAATAAAACTTCACCGCTAAATGTTGATTACTGACACTTCATGGGGAGACTTTATCTTTGCTTCACAGGGAGACTACATCCCCAAACGCCTTCATTCGTCGTGTACAACAAAGCCCACGTTACCGGCGTTGTAATGGTCTTTGAAGGAGAACTCAAGGGTTTCTTCACTGGAGCTAACGCCGGGCGGGAAGGGACTAGACCCAGTGAGCGACGCAACAAATGAATCAGAGAAACTCGCTAAACGCTGAGTGAAAGGTGTTTGATCCGAGGATAATGGAATGAGTCGGCAGCCGGAGCACCTAGCATGAAGCTAACCCATATGAGCTAACCCATGCGGTGTCCTGCTAACTGTGAGCGCGCGAACAACTGCGCACTTCACCCGGGGCCGACTCAGACCAGCGAACAGAGGAAACGCACAGGGCCATCTCCTCTCCGAAAACTACGCTCTTACGAAGTCGAAAGAGATATTAAGAGTTACACCGACGTTAGACACAGACAATGGTGAGCAGCGTTACGCCTATCAGGGCCGCCTGGCCGAGAGACTCGTTACACAATAAACCGAATGACAAAATAGAAGAGAAAAACCCAGATAAACGAGCCAAAGCAGGACTATAGGTGAGAGAAAATGAAAGAATTGTAAAGAAGATGTACCTCCATCCTCTCCGCTGTGGCCGCCATTTCGTTCTGCGCTTGGCCTCGTGAGATGATGCGACTTCACTAAACTAAAACACTTCCTGGAACACGCCCACTTCCCGCCCACAGACGAAGCGCGGCCATGTGATTGGACAGTCCCCGCGGCCGCCACGCCCCTGTGAGAGAGTCGACAGTGATAGGCAACGTCAGGCCCGCGGGCCGAATTCGGCACTCCAGGACAGAACCTCTGGGCCCTGAGACGATTTTAAGAAATATTATTATGCGAATAAGAGATCAAATACCTATTAAAGCACTCTAAACATGAGATAAATAGTGTCCGTATTTTTGAACCTCTTAACCCCTGCCTTCACCTCCTGGAGCTGCCACCTTAACATGGTGGAGGGGTTTGAGCACCCGAAGGATCCTGGGAGCTCTGTTGTCGGGGGCTTCGTGTCCCTGGTAGGGTCTCCCATGGCAAACAGGTCCTATAGGTGACGGGTCGGACAAAGAGCGGTTCAGAAGCCCCTTATGAGAGACCAACAGGCCCGGTTAATCGTGAGGCCGTCCTTCTGTGGACCCACCACCTGCAAGAGGAGCCATAAGGGGCTGGTGCAATGTGATTTGGGCAGCTCCAACAGCTGCCCCCACAACCCAGAAACGGACAAGTGGAAGAAGATGGATGGATGGATGGACTCCTGCCTTAGCCAAGTGCATTTTCTCTTTACCCAAACTTTTATCTTTTCCGTGCGTTGTTGCCATGCACGTAGTAGTCACTTTTTTGACATTTCTTTTCATTGCTTCATTGCTTATTTGTTTTATTTTGTCACATTCTCGTCAAATGTCTGTCACTCTTCTGTTATTCTTTGGTTGCTATTTTGTGGTGTTTAAGTTGCTTTTTCGTCACTCTTTTGCCACTTTTCCCTCACATTTTTGGTACTCTTTCATCACATGCAAAATGTTCTTTTACATTTTTTTTTTCTATATTTAAGGCTGCGTAAACCAGAAAACGATTAGTCGATTACTAAAATAGCTGACAACAATTTCAATTTGTATTTTTCATATTTTCCATCTGAAACTACATGGAAACACACCAGAGTCTGTTCAAATGATTGTTATTGGGTTGTTTTGATCTCTTAAAAGCATATCTAAAAGGCTGTGTGGAAATTACAATATTTTATATGATATATGGCAAAATACGGTTGTATTTGGGTCGTGGCTTGTCATCCGAGGGTAATGAAGCCAATACCACTTGAGAGTCACTTGGCATTTGCAGAAAGTTCTTTAATTTAGGCTACAGTGGTGAGGTTCGGCCCTTGGTGGTTTGGCAATGATGAAAATCGTCCCTCCATGACGTAAAAATTGCCTACTTCGACATAGACTATACAACAGGCAACGTCAGGCTCAGGGGCCAAATCTGGCCATTCAGCGTAGAACCTCTGGCCCTCAACTTTGCACAAATCAGAGATCAAATGCCTGTTAAAGTACTCAAAAAGGTGAAAAACACTGTCAGTTCCTTTAACAAATCTAAACTGTGGATGTCTCCACTGTGAGATCAATAAAGATAAGATAGAACTTTACTGACCTCACAATGGAGGTCAATAAATGGAGGCCTTATTTTATTACCTTATTTTATCTTAAAAGGACACCCAAATAGTAAGTATTGTAGCCTAATTGGGGGGTTCGGCCCTGGGTCTTTTGACGATGAAGAGAATTGGCCCTCCATCAAAGCAAACTCGCCTACCCCTGGTCTACAACAAAGTCCTGCTTAGACTAGACCCTTATGAGCTCACACCATTACAGGAAAGAAACTGTGAATGTGAAAGAATGGATGGTTCTTTCACAAACATTTCCTTCAAATATCATAATATTACGCCATTAAAACCTCTAAAACGAACATTTTATGTGAGACAGAGCTGGCTTTAAGGTTCCAAGCTTGTGGAAGGTGAGGGATGGACCCAGTTAAATATGTTAGTGCACGTGCCATCATCTGTGGCCCTCCATGCTGTATACACTTCATATATCTGGCCTACACCATCATCTCACTGCACCATGATGCTTTTTGCTCAGGCCAGGAGGGGGCGCTGTGCTGCTGACCGCTGAACCCAAGGCCGAAGCTCATCTGCGTGCGCGTGCGCGCTGTTGGAGCTGCGGTCACGAGCCTTATCCAGTATCTGAGCTCCGAAGTGGAGGCTGGAGACTTCGAAGGCATCGCACCCCCATCAGCCCGTCTTCAGCCCGTCTTCAGCCCGTCTTCAGCCCGCCTTCAGCCCGCCTTCAGCCCCTCTCAAGCCCCTCTCAGCGGGCTAGTGTTCGCGTAGTGCTGTTCCGCGCTGCGGTGATGTATGCTACATTTGAAGGATACTGCTAGGCAGCTAGCTAGCTAGCTGGTAGTCTAGCTTTGCCGTGCGTGACCTAAAGTCTTACTCATTATTCAGCGCTAATTTCCAGAACCCTCTTTACTTTTGCGTTCCCCGAAGGTCCTGCCGTGGTGGGATCGGATTGTGGCCCCTCTCCGCCGGTGTCCCTCTAATCCCAGCCGGGAGCCATTGAATGAAATAGCTGCGGTAGCTAGCGGAAACGGAGTGTTTGAGGGAAACTGCAGTAGTGGAGCTAGTGTCCGTCATTAAGCTTCTCTACATTGTACCTTTGCCTCACACTCGCTCGGACCACAGGCCCTGACCAGAGGACTGCTCCTGAGGCTCTGACACTGTTCCTGGATAGAGCGGATAAGGACACAAACCTGCCAAAATGCCTGCTGTGTCCAAAGGAGATGGAATGCGCGGATTAGCAGTCTTTATCTCAGACATCAGGAACTGTAAGTCACGCTTTTCTTTTCCTTATGTTCTGTACCTTCTTATGAACAGGGCCATGGCCCGGTGCGCGTAGTTCTGCTCATTTGGAGATGATGATAAGCTCAGGAGAACATGGACAGATGGAGAGCGTCCTCCATCAACATGTCACTTCTCTGGTCCGAACAGAGACGATTACCTGCATAGATCCTTCTTTCTACATCCGGCTCCCTGTCACAGACCTCCAGGCTTGGGGACAGTGTTGATTTAGTAGCAGTCTCTGATGCATATACAAACCAGTGTCATTGACATGAATCCAAACCTGGCACCTGACACTTGTTCTTGTGTGTGAAACGTCATGAGCCAGGTGGTGTTGGAGAACCTTGTCCTACACTTTGTTCTTTTCAAGCTCTTTTCAATCCTCCAACACAGTGGTGGCTGTTAATTGTTAGCATGACTTTTATTGATTTAAAAAAATATATATATTTACTGTTATTATTATTATTATCATTATTATATCAGTTCAACCAGTAGATCACAATCTACTGGTTGAACACGCCAGCTTCTTCTCTCTGAGCTTTACAGTGATTTTATGACAGATAATTATTCTTTGTCATACAGACAGGCTGTAAAACATCTGTCATGAGCTATTTAATCTGCTACAAAAGATAGCAAATTAAAAATTAGGGGGGGAAACAAAGGCTCATCTAAATAGCTACTTTCAATTTGCAGTTAACTAGCTGAAGTCTTCTGTCTGATTTTGACTAAAAGAATGGCTTTTGCAAACCAAAAAGTGCTTTAAAGTGCATTAAAGGCTCCATTGCATTGGAGTCGAGGTTTATTCCACTTAGCAGCTGTTCCATTTCTAAACTAGCTGACAATGGCTGTATTTCAGTGTGTGGCTTGTTGTGATTAATATCATTAGCTGCTTCATTCTTCTGTTTTCTGAGCTTTGGTTTTTGGATGACGCACCTGTACAGACAGACACCAGTAAAGCTGAGCTTCGAGGTCTTTCCATCCATGCATTGTATTATCTTTTTCACTGTCAGATATAAGCAAAGTCTATGTTGGTATCCAGGTGTGGAGATTTGTTGTGAAGGATGGAAGGAGTGCTGAACATGTTAAGGTTGTTTAATATATCGCCAAAGTAGATCTTCCGCACATTATTGCTCAGTTTTCTGGTTCTAGATAAATTCATATTTTAGTTTGGGTAATGGGTATCGGAAAAAGTATTGAGCAGGTGTTGGTATCAAAAAACAAGGATCGTTAAAGGGACTATACAGAGTTTAAGTATGTTCCTCCCCCTACATGTTCCAGCCATGTCCTAATGTGTAGAATGAGCTCAGACCTGTTCACCACAACTGCCTCTAAAATCCTGCACTGTCACTCAGAAAGGTGTTCATTCGGGCCGATGTGCCTTCACGCCCGAGCTTAATAAAGATGCTGCAGTTACGCATAAGACCTGAGGTGGCAGTAGTGAGTATAAAATGACTAGCTTGCATCTAGCCCCTTTAAAGTACTGGTATCGAAAAATGTAACAGTACCCAGCCCTGGTCGCAAAAACAACAAAAAACAAATCCTCAAAAACTGCTGTTAAAGTTAACGGTTTAACTCACAATTAATCAGGGAAACAAAGAAGTAATTAATGTCTAATGAATGGGATCTGTATCTCGATCCAATTCCCACATGCACATATTATCCATCATCGATATCATCATCATATTTAAAGGTGTGACGTTTGACGGTCTTGTAATTTATTCGAGCATTCTGAAATAAGATGTAAGTCTGCACAATTTTATATATTTCTGGTGGTTTGCAAAAAATCACATTGTAATCAATAAAGGCTTCATTGGGAATATGAACTAGCAAAGCATTAGGGCCCGAGCGACACCCATATGAAGAGGTTGGAAAGGCCCATTGTGATATATAGGCCGTTATGTTTTTTGATCTCCCAAACAGCCTACAGCAGTGGTTCTCAATCCGTGGACCTCCTACTTCCACGCCATTGACAACACATCACAAAATGTCTGTTTTATCTATTATTAAAATGAACTCAAGCCAGATTTGAAATTCAATACAAAAATAATTTCAAAGACAAGTTATGAAACGAGGCGGTTAGTGTGAGGACCAGGACCAGTTTTTCTCCAGCTCGCTAAAACTGAAGTTGATGGTACAATTGGTACAACGCTGTGGTTGTTGCAGAACTTGCCGATGCATTTTGTATTTGTCTTCTCTCTGGTCTGTGTGAACTGTTTTATGGATCTTTGTGCTCCTGCCTCTTGGCCAGGTCAAATCTCAATTTTGACCTGTTAAGGTCAAATGAATAACGTCAGACACTGGTTTGGAGCTGGACTCTGTGCTCTGGCTGCTCGCCCCCTGTGCTCTATGTGAGCGTCTCCCTCACTGTCAAACATCACTTGGCCTCACTTACATGTGACCGATGCAAAGCCAAAGGGGAACAGGCACAGCCCTGGTGATGTGAAGGGTGTAAATTGCGTACAGTGCAATTATAATTACTACACTGAAGAAAGCTTTTGCTTTTGACTAGGCCTGCACAAGCTCCATAACTGCATTTACTAACTATATTATTGTGATACAAAACAAACTGTCAAAAATAGACAATAAATAAAATCAGAACCAAAACAAGCTGAAAATGAACTTACTTTGGAGAAAACTGACCGAAACTGAATTTTGACACATTTTAGTTAGGCCCTTCGCCAGCCCTGATGCCTCTTGTAATCGTATAGGGGTGCAGAGCGAAGCGGGGGCACTCCCCCAAAGTGCGCGCTCGCCTCCTATCAAACATGCACTAACGCACTCCTCTTGTCGTGCACGTGCACATGTATCAGAAAAAAAACATTGTAATTGTACAGAGCCCATAAAAGTCAATGGGCGACTGGTCACTTCAGTGCCCGTCAGTGCCCGTCCGTGACCCAGGACCTCTACCATGAGGTAGGAATGCACGAGTGCTTTCCGAAATAGTTTATGGTACCCGCGTAAGGGGAAACCAAAAGTCCCAGATTTTGGCCCAAAATTCAAACCCGATCCGACACAACTTTTGACTATTTCCAAATTTTGAATTTCAAAATAATTGCGCGTTAGCGCCACCTCAGTTTTTTTGTAACATTGCGAGATAGGACACGGGCAAAAATGAACTTTGTCGTAGAATCCTAAAAATCGGTACAGACGTGCATCATGACAAGTTGAGCAAAAAATATTATTCATCCATATTGGACGTCGGCCATTTCCACCTCTATTTTTCACTTCGTACAAAATCTCCTCCTAGAGCGTTTATCGGAACGAGCTAATTTTGGGTGGAAAATAATCTTGAAGTAGAACTGCAAACTGGACGAAGTATTTTGCTATTTTTTGCAAAGAATAAATGGCTCCCATCTGCACATGTGAAGACTAGGGATGGCCGATATATCGGCGCCGCCGATATTATCGGCCGATATTTGTCATTTTTTGACATATCGGTATCGGTCCGATATTGGGAAATATCGGCCGATATTTTCTTTTTTCTTTTAATTATTTACTGCACCGTAATGTCGTAGCGCACCTGAAAGCAGCAGCTTGTAGACGGGCTACACTGACCTGACTGGGGGAACAGTTTATTCAAATTATCTAAAATAAACAGTGGCTCCTAAAAATAAAGAACCTCCAGCATAAATTCACACGTCTCCAAAAGAAAGTATGTTTTTACTAAGTTTAAACAAAGTGGAGCGGACACTTGACACCACAGAGATGCAGAGCCACAAGTTACTGCTGTAACAAACTGGACTAAATCTGCCTCCATGGACATAATTCTGAGTCAGGATTAACAGGAATCATTTTCTGATGGATTATTTGTCGCTACATCTGAGGTGAGTTTTGAAAAAGTTTCTCCGTCCTGACGCCAGATTTATAACTTTGTTTGTTAGCGCTAGCATAGCTTCTAACAGGCTAAAGGCTACAACACGTAAACATGACCTTTCTGTCATCATGTAGGTCTAACTACAGTGATGATAATGTCTGTATTGACGTTTACTGCGCCCACTTTTGTCATGTTAATGACCCGTGAAAATGAGGTGTTATGTCGCATTTTCGCACATATTTAATTAGACGCATCTGCGATCGTTCGCGCATTTATCATTGAAAACAAAGCAGATCAAAGCTCATGCTAATCTTGTAAATCTACTGTTTGCCTTTTGCCAGCTCTAAACCAACTCTCAATCTTCAGTCTGGCCTCATTAGTTCAGTATAAGGTGCTGTTAAAGTGACTATTTCTTGCAATTCCAAAGCTTCATACATAGCAGTGTGTCCACAGACAAGTTCATCAGATTTGTTTAAAGTTAAAACATGTAGCTTAAACAACATGGTAGGCTACATGTTTAAGTAAAAAATACAATAAATAGTAGCCTAGCATATTCCCAGTGTCACTGTTTCCCATTAATAGAGGACATGGGTGAAAGTATAATAATTAGTAGGTCTGAGTAAATGTTTAGCCAAAATCCAAATGACATTTCACTCCAACATTGCATTTGGTCTTTTTAATATTTTTCTAATAAAAGGGATTGTTTGTTTAATCCTGGTGTGTGAGATGTGTCCCAGGCATAAGCATAAGACATTCCAATAATGGAGCAATTTGCAAACTTGACCACATTTGAGCCTTTCTATTGATTTTTAACGTCGAAATAAATATCGGCAAATATCGGATATCGGCCACAGCAGCAAGGCAAATATCGGATATCGATATCGGCAGCAAATTTTCATATCGGACCATCCCTAGTGAAGACCGAGAGCTGGTCTGGTCACGTGACTGTCTTGAAAACGGCTTCATTCTGTGAGTTGCGTATCGTGTCTCAAAGCGGGTCATCGGCTCAGAGAGTTTCACGGCTGCCTTGAGCAATGAGGCCCAAAACAACAATTTAAATCATTAGTGATAAATAAATGAGCTGTATTTCTCCCACTTCCCATTTAGCCATGTCCAGGCTGTAATAAACTCTTTCCCTGTTCTTTACAATGTCCTGCTTTTAAAGAGATACTAAATCAGGTGTGGATGGCTGACCAGGTGAGGGAAATGTGAGGAGCTCCATCTACAGCAAATAGTGTACAATTAGCCCTGACTGAATGAAATAAAAAGATCCCGCATTGATTCTTACCTTTGAGCAGCAGAGCCCCAGGTGATGAGTCGGCCCCGCCCACTGGAGCTTGGTACAAAGAAAATGACTCATATTTATCGGCCTATGATTGATTTGATCATTCAAACATCAGCATCAGGCTGCAAATCGTCTGTTCCACACTTCCCTTGCACACATGATTGTGTTGAGGCTTCAGTCTTGTTCATGAGAAGTCGCAATAATAAAGTTTGTCCACAAGAGGTCAGCGTTCAAACAGAATGAAACAGCTCAGAGACTTTAAACCTTATGACACTTTTTTGCCAGGAAAGCCACAAAGTGTTACAAGGCTTTACTCGCCCATCACTGTCTTATTTTTCAACCCTCTGTTGACGAAGGCAATTCACCGAAACGAAAAATAGAAAGAACATCCTACCTAAAGTTTGATGGGAAAAGAAGATAGAAGTATGGATGATGCAGCAGCACTGACAGTTAGTGATGAACTTGGTGAATATCTGTATAAATGTGGTTCATTCCTTACTGTTCATAAGAGGGGCTTTTCTGAGTGGAGTTTACTTTATATTTTCTATGTGTTGTCTTGTGTTTTTGTCAATTTAAAAAAAAATCTGTGACTTTTTTTCTCCATAGGTAAGAGCAAGGAAGCTGAGATCAAAAGGATAAACAAAGAGCTGGCCAACATCCGCTCCAAGTTTAAGGGCGATAAAGCGCTGGATGGCTACAGTAAGAAGAAGTACGTGTGCAAGCTGCTGTTCATCTTCCTCCTGGGCCATGACATTGACTTTGGGCACATGGAAGCAGTCAACCTGCTCAGCTCTAACAAGTACACGGAGAAACAGATCGTAAGTAGTGCACAGGCCCATCCTTTTTGATGCAAATCAACGTCCTGACAGTGATTCACTCTGAGATTCTCAGGATTCTGAGATTCACAATGTTAGTTTTTCCAAAA
>NC_136861.1:1498458-1680958 GCF_951799975.1 Gobius niger
CACTGCACTAAGTTTCCATTTGGTCCAAATAATGTAGTTATAAAAAGTAAATATAGGCCAAGGATTAATGCCTATACAGTAGCCTTTATCTAAGTTTATGTTGCTTTTAAAGCACCAATAAGAGTACCATTAAAGTACTGGATCGATACGGAGTATCAATAAGAGTAGTAGTATCCATAAATCCTTAACGATGCTCATCCATACTCGTAATACCAGTGCTGTTCATGTGAGCTGTGGTTTGGGCATGTGCACACTATGACATTTTATACCAAATATGCTATGTTTGCTGGATTTTTAATGTAGACCTATGATGACAAAAGATATTTACTACTAAAAACCCCAGCTTTCAGGTATGACACAGCAGGTCTATACAGAAAAACATTTCAAGGTATCAATTCTAAACTATAGAGACTACTGACCGAAATATGAGGAATAAAGTTTTCTTTCATTTAATATTAAATTTCATATAAAATCAGGCATTATGTGTAAAAACTTGGAGGAATGAATGGAGCCAGCTTTAAATGTTAGATTTGACCTTGTTGACGTGTAGACTAAAAAAAATGACTGAAAATTAGATTTTTACAGTGAGGAAAAGGCTATTTGGCCAAAATCCAATAGAAAGTCTATGGGAAACTGACCAAATACTTTTTCCCCACTGCAGATTCATTCCAATGAATTTATTATATAAAGTTAAGTGTGATTAAGAATGTGAATGTAAATGAATCCCACTTTCCTTTAGCAGCTCAGACACTTGTTCATTTTCCTTTTTCCTGCAGACAAGACAAAGACAAAAACTGTTTTATTGTCAAACTATCAAACTATTCACATAGTTGCTGAAACTAAGCTTATTTAAAAGGATCATTCTTTTAATCTTTGATCACACAGGCCTCACATCTGTCCCAAAATATGTTTAAATGGAGGAAAATACAAAGAAGCATCGAAAATATAAATACAACCCAGAAATAAATGATGCTTAAATGTGATTCATTGTGATTCATTAATTACAAAGGCCATAATTCATTTGATTACAAATTGAGTCTCCCCCTATTAGTAATTGAATAAGTAAAGTGTTGTAAGTGTTGTAATGTAATGTAATGGTAAAGACCATAATTGGATCATAGAGCTTTGCAAAGGTCCCACGCAAGTCCTGTTTATGTGAATGGACACGGTACAGAAGTTTTCTATTTCAGACAAATACTGGGAAGAGCAGTAGTATATAGAAAATGTCCCACTGCATGGAAGCAGCCATTTCCTGCTTTAATGGACTAAAATTGTGGGGAATAGCTTTTCTTTCCTCCAGCCCTCGCACCAGTTCCAGTCAAAGTTGAGTGTGCGTCTTCTCCCTCCAGATCGTGTCCTCCGCCTCCACAGACCTCCAGGACTACACATACTACTTTGTGCCCGCGCCGTGGCTCTCCTGCAAGCTCCTGCGCCTGCTGCAGTGCTACCCCCCGCCTGAGGATGGCGCCGTGAAGGGCCGCCTGGTGGAGTGTCTGGAGACTATTCTGAACAAGGCCCAGGAGCCGCCCAAGTCCAAGAAAGTGCAGCACTCTAACGCAAAGAACGCCATTCTGTTTGAAGCCATCTCACTCATCATCCACTACGACAGGTGAGCCACACACTGGAGCGAACTCTGCAATATAATATGTCATATCTAATGTAAAGCACAATCGCAGTAGCGGTTTCTGGTTTGGGCGGGGCCGATGGAATCTAACGTTTCCCGACACACGGTGTGGTCTACGGCAGTGTGACATATACACTTACATTCTCCGTCAGTGATTACGTCGGATACGTTGGATTTTTTTTTTTCAAACAGGAGCTCCATAGGTCGTCTGCATTTTTATTTTTTAGCCAATGGGCACTGCTGGTGGCTGGTGGGAGGGCCGGCAGCGACACGAGTGAATGAAAACTGCTGTGTGAATGGTTACGGTGAAGTTGCTGTTTAGCATGAGCTGTTAAACGATAAACAGCTTCCTGTCTTCAGCAAAAAGGCAATAATCTATTCATGTGAAATGAAACGGATCTGACGTGTGATGTGTGTCATCATCACTAGGGATGTCAAGATTAACCAGTTTTACCATTACCACAATTATAAAAGGACGCGTTAGGTCAACCAAAAGAATTTTAGAAGCCACGGTGAGCGTAAACTCACCAATAGTTGAGCAAGGCAGAAGGACGCTCTCCTCCAGAGCTGCATCCATCCAAAAAACAATTGATGAGTTCCCAGCAGTGTGGGAACTCTTTAGGCATCCAAAAGATGGCCAAGTTGTTATTGCTAATGGACGTCTGTCATGCAAATCCTGTTGCCGGAAAGTTGCAGCAAAAGGCGCTGATAGGTTAGTCCTATAGTTAGTCCTATAGTTTGTCCAAATGTTTGGAAATAGGCTCAGGGTGCAAACAAAAAGCTAACACGCTCCACTCTGCTTCAGCGTAAACACAAAGAAAAGCGAAAGCGTGAACACTTGTGATAATCAGCTGTTCAAGCATGTCCCGTTACTGCACCTTAGAAACACGCTTAGAACGTTCATCGAAACATCGAACAAATAATTAAGCGGCAGCATACACTTTGATAACAAAAAAGCATACCTGGATTGTGGCCTCATGATGTATGATAAAGTAGTAAAGTTGACATTGTTTTGTATTATTCAATGTATTTATTTTCATGAAAAAGTGTCTTAAAGCCTTTTTTATTTTATTTAGAAATAGTGAATGTTTACAAGTTCAAGTATTAAAGGGACTAGATGCAAGTTGGTCATTTTATACTCAGTACTGCCATCTCAGGTCATACATGTAACTGCATTTTCTATATCAAGCTCGTGCATGACGGCACTTCGGACCCGAATGAAGACCTTTCTGAGCGACAGTGCAGGATTTTAGAGGCAGTTGTGGTGAACAGGTCTGAGTTCATTCTACACATGAGGACATGGAGGAACATGTAGGAGGAGGAAAATATTTTTTAAACTCCATATAATCCCTTTAAAAAGCCTTTTTTATAGAAAAACTAAAAATATCAGTTTCCTTTCATTCGGTCGATTATCGTGAATAATCGTAAAATCGCAATATTTTCTCTCACAGTAATTGTGACTCAAAAAACTTCAATTGTGACACTCCTACTAACTGCTAAACTGAAGGCTGTAGACACTCCACACCTGTACAGTTACAACCTCCAAAAACACAAGAAATCAGTGTGTCTTTGTTAAGGTTTCTCCTACTGATGAGCAGGCTGTGGTGAGTGATAGATCCAGTGCACTGTGTAAGTTTAGAGCGCTACAGTTTGGGGGGCGTGGCCTGACTGCAGCTCATGCAGGGGGGTGTTAACTTCCTGTGTGAGGTAATGTACCATCGCGAGAGTCTGCGAGATTCTGGTTGCTGTTTTGCCCGGCAATGAACATGGCGCTGAATAGTGGTGGGCCATATGGCAAAAATAGAATATCACGATTTTTGAATTAAAAACTCCCGATTTCGATTTTATCATGCTTTTTTTTTTATAGTTACTAAAATAACTTAAACTACACACTGAAGAAGAAAAAGATTTGAATATACTAATTTATTCAACCTTGTGATAATCAACACAGCAAAAACAGACTTAGAACTACAGCAAACTAACTCTATACATTAAAAAAACACAGTAAAACTCCAGACAATAAAAGTAAAACAGTAACACTAAGTTTGGTAAAAGCTTGTTGTTAGAAAAGATGCAAAACAGCAACAGACACTGAGAGATGTGACGCTCTGTCGCTGTCTGACCCTTTCACAATAAGAGTCTTACTAAAGCAATAACATACGGTGACTTTTATTGTGTAAAAGGCAAACCGGAAGCATTTTTTTTTTTACCATAAGTTATTACTTGACAGAGTAATTCACCAAAGTTGGACAAGTCTTTTATTTTCAAAGACGTGGACAAGCAGCGCATTTGCAAACACAGTCCAGGTTTTAATTTGAAAGAAACGAGGCGGATGCAGCGCCTGACAGAACTGTACGGATGAAGGACACACTCGCTTCTTCACACATGTGCAGGTAAATAAACACACGCTGCGATCTACGCAGAGCAGCTGAAACAGAGACAGAACGCTGGGTTTAAAGCTCTGGTCGTATGCGCACTGTAGAGGAGCGGCTCGCTGCTAAACGCTCGCATTAGCGTCCGTCATTGCGTTGCAGAAAGTTAGCGGCTTGGGTTTGCTTCACTGACCGTGAAGAGTCAACTGTGCAGAAGTGCACAGTCACACCTGCCCCCTGCCGTTCTGCCCTCACACCTGCCCCCTGCCGTTCTGCCCTCACACCTGCCCCCTGCCGTTCTGCCCTCACACCTGCCCCCTGCCGTTCTGCCCTCACACCTGCCCCCTGCTGTTCTGCCCTCACACCTGCCCCCTGCCGTTCTGCCCTCACACCTGCCCCCTGCCGTTCTGCCCTCACACCTGTCCCCTGCCGTTCTGCCCTCACACCTGCCCCCTGCCGTTCCGCCCTTACATCTAGGTCTATCACGATAACAACATTTTAAGTTTGATATATTGAGGCAGGAAAGTATCACGATAAACGATGATATTGAGGACGACTTGATGTAACTTGTTCTAAAAGTGCGTATTGACATATCCTTTATAACACACGAGTTACAATTCACATGAAACATGGAAAATTGTTCAAGTATTGCAAAAATAGGATAAAAATTAAGGAAAAATTTAAATAAATGTACTGACGATAATTATTGACATGAAAAATATATAGTTTTTCTGTAATTTATAGGACAATAAGTTGATATAGTACTTATTGTGACAGGCCTACTCACACCTGCCCAAGCAAACCGAGCCCGCGCTGTTTTACGTCTGACCAAAGCATTTGTCAGTAGCACATGAAATGCAAAGGGAGCAGTGCCATGAAATAATACAAGTTTGTTTTGGGCTCCATTGAGATCTGCTTCTTAAAGCAGTACTAAGTAACTCTTCCCCCTAAAGGCCATAAGCGCAACTGCAGGTGTAGAAGCAAGTTACGATTTTTTAATTTATTAATTGTCTTGGAGAGTAGACAGGAAAGGTGAAGGGAGAGAGGGTTACTGTGCATCCAATTATACAATAGAAATATTTTTTTTCACTCAAACTTGGCTGTAAATACTGCAGTTAGCTTTGCCCGTTAGCATGTTAGCTTCTTCTTCGTGATTACATTAGTGTGTATTGCTTTCTCCGCACCGGGGGCAGTCAAGTTGCAAACATGGTTTTCTGGCCAGAGACACCAGGGGGAGATGAAAGACCCTTCAATCATCCCATAAACACTTGTATTACCCCCACAGGGACTATGGAAAGGATTTATTATGGTAAATAAGTTACTTAGTACTGCTTTAAGAAGAGTTTTAGACTCCTGCAACTTCCAGCGCCTGGGCAAACGATAAAGAGACTTCTAAACCTCTGTTCTCCTGTCAGCCAAAGGCGAGCACTTATCAGTGGGGCTATCTCAAGAGCTACTTTTAAAAATGATTCAAATTTTCCGCAACATTTACAACAGTTATTCACGCTGTGTTGGTAGTTCAGTGGACCAGACGCCTTTATCCATCGTTTTTTTCCTCCATGAGGCCCATAAAGTGTCCGAATGTAAAGTGTGTTTTTTTTCCCAGCGAGCCCAACCTACTGGTGCGCGCCTGTAACCAGCTGGGCCAGTTCCTGCAGCACCGAGAGACCAACCTGCGATACTTGGCCCTGGAGAGCATGTGCACTCTGGCCAGCTCCGAGTTCTCCCACGAGGCGGTGAAGACTCACATCGAGACGGTCATCAACGCTCTCAAGGTCTGCACACACAAACACCACTCCGTTTACCAAGTAACCAAGCAGAGCGATACATTTGGATTAACTATTAGCAGCTTTGTGTGTAAACATGACTAAACGCCAATCACAGCAGTCAGAGCCAGAAGGTTTGTCTAACGGTGTTTATATTATATGGACATTGGACCTTAAATAAGAACTGGTCACTTATGTGAGTAAGAAAGTAAAGTAAATTCAAGTTATTTTACTCGAGAAAAAAGGAAAAGTAGCCATCTTAATAATGACTGAAGTATGGTATCAGTATGGTATTCAATTCAGTTATTTTTTTATGCACTTCAAAATGATAGGGCTGGATGTTAAACATTTTGCTCGACAACAATTTATATTTCATATCATTTACTTTTAATATAGATACCAATAATTCACGTCAGCATCTGCAAAACAAAAAACCTTTTTAACCACAAATTCGCTAAATCGTTTAAATAGATTTTTTGCCAGCCCTAGTTTCAGTAGTTGCGCGCCAACAAACAAAACAAAAATGAATGTGAAAGTGTCTGCTGACAGGGTGTCGATGCTTCAAAAAGCTGATTTCTGTTCTATTGTTGCTGTAGCAGCAGAGATTGATGCAGGGCCGAGGGCCGCCCTGTCTCCAGGACCAACAGTGATGCTTGTGTTTGTGTCTCCCCGCGCAGACGGAGAGGGACGTGAGCGTTAGGCAGAGGGCGGCCGACCTCCTCTACGCCATGTGCGACCGCAGCAACGCCAAGCAGATTGTGGCCGAGATGCTGAGCTACCTGGAGACCGCAGACTACTCCATCAGGGAGGAGATGGTGAGGAAAAAAAGCAAATGTGTGCTTATTTGTGGGCCGGGAACCTTATCATTTATTTGATTGTGGTGCTTTAACAATCTATGGTGAGCGATGGTGCACCCTGAACCATTTGTATCTGAAGAAAAATATGTTTTGGTACCAGACTGCACAGTGGCGCACTTGGTCGCCCAAAAAAACGCTCTGACTAGCGATTAGTCGAGTACAAGAAGGCGTGGCACCAGTGGCGGCTCCCGACAATGTTGACTGGGGGATCAATGGTGGCTCCTGGTCATTTCAAGGGGGGTCTCACAGCAAATCAACTACATTGTTTTTAATGAATTAATCAATTGCAGTTTGCAAACAATATGCTCGAACTTTGACAGAAAATATATTAGTAATAGTATACTATACTAAGGTGGTGAGAGTATGAGAATAGATACTATATATTATATAGTATCTATTCTCATACTCTCACTCTCTTAGTCTCTGCTCCTCTTAAGTCTCCAGTCTCCTCCTATCTTCTTCTCTGCTCCTCTTAAGTCTCCAGTCTCCACTTGTTCTCTTCTCTCCTCCTCTTAAGTCTCCCGTCTCCTACTGTCCTCTTAAGTCTCCAGTCTCCTCCTGTCTTCTTCTCTGCTCCTCTTAAGTCTCCAGTCTCCTCCTGTCTTCTTCTCTGCTCCTCTTAAGTCTCCAGTCTCCTCCACATACACACCCCCATGCGCGCTGCTTCGTGGAGAAGGACTTGTTTTTGGTCTCTTTCAGTCCTTCAGCGATGGCTCCAGTGTCTGAGTGTAAAACACACATTTCGAACAGTCTCTGCGGCGTCTTTCCCGCGGACTTCAGCGCTTTGTTGTAAAGGGGAGACGCTGAGCTGACTCTTCCAGAGCCATGAGGATCGTTAATAAGGCTCTATCAGCTATTCTCAGGGTTTAATTTTGTGCCCAGACAACACGGGAGCAGCGTAGCTTAAGTTTGGGCTGGTCTTTAATCTGACAGAAAGAAAATAACACTGCTCAAATGAGTGATGCGTATCTTATTTGTAGTGGTTATACAGTAATTCTGTCGGCTTTCTGGTGGCTATACGCCGTATCCCTGTGTTACACGTAGACTACACCACTGGGTGGGGATGTCAAATGGGGGGTCAAGGCGTTTTCACCCCCCCCCCCAAGACATAAAACTTTAAAACTCGTGCTGTAACTACTTTTTCTACATAGAAGCAATATAAACGCGCATTTATGTGTAAAAACTAAAAAGTCACAATAATCTCCAGCTCCCTCACTCCTGCATCTGCAGCTGTATGTGCTGTCCATACATTTATATCATCTAAATCTATATCTTCCATCATCGTCCTCCGGGTAAAGACACCTCTGTGTGACTTTATTATGTAAACATGAACCATGTGCCTTTCTGTCAGTGTAGCGATAAATTGGTTCATGTTTCGTGGAGCTCTTCGTCTTCTTTATCTTGGAAAAAGCCATAATGAAGCGGAGAAAGACACAGCGGGTCCATGAGCTGCTGCGCCTGACGTTGCACTTTCGTTTTCGTGTGTTAGAGCTGCTGACAGAGGACAGGCGTCAGACTCGCGTATAGGCTATTTTCAGAGCATGATATTTGTGGATTAAACAACTCATGGCCTGTAGAAGTCTGGCCTATAGAAGGCAACATCTCACAAAGACAGAGTTGCTGATCTCAGCTACGTATGCGCCCTGGAGAGGCGCTCTCCTGTCCTCATTTCTCTTCTTAATGTTTTTTTTCTTTTTCTTTTTTTTTTTAGCAAAAGCATTTCACCCAAAAATGTTACCATTGTCTGTTTTTATAGTGAAATATTAGTCCAAGGTAAAAGATGCCACAGGCCTCTGGTGTGATGTAAATTGAGAGCATCTTAACTGTTGCAAAAGTGCGTACATTTAGTCGACCAATGAAAATCTTGCCCTGACTAATTGACATTTATGTGTTGTTGTCCGCTTCCAAATGCCTCCTGATGACACTGGCTATTTATCATGTGCAGGTGCTGAAAGTTGCCATCTTGGCAGAGAAGTACGCGGTGGACTACTCGTGGTACGTGGACACCATTTTGAACCTGATCCGGATCGCGGGCGACTACGTCAGCGAGGAGGTGTGGTACAGGGTCATCCAGATCGTCATCAACAGAGACGACGTGCAGGGCTACGCAGCCAAGACCGTCTTCGAGGTATCACGAGCGCTCTCCATTCTTTGAGAGCAGACTATTCATGTGTAATGTATCGTTTTTTTCTGACTATAAGTCGCTCCAGAGTGTAAGACACACCAGCCAAAATATGCCTAATGATGGAAAAAACAACAGGCTGAATAGGCTAACGTAACACATTGATGGTTAGGAGGTGTAACTGCACCGTTGACGAAACTCTTCCAACAGCATGTTTTTCAAGCTCTCATTTATGAACTCGTTCCTCTAGCTGTGGCCATTGAGCTTTTAGCCTGTGATTAGCTTTGTTTTGTTTTCTTCTTTGTGGTAAGAGTAAATTTCGCCTTCTCACTCACTTCAAACTTTCTTTCGGCTGCCCGATTAGCCTGCAGTGCCTGCTAGCGGCACGTGAGATTATATGAGTAAAAAGAAGAAAAAAAATATCACATGTTAGTCGCACTGGAGTATAAGACCAAACTGTGCCAAACAATGAAAAAAAGGGCAACTTATAGGCCGGAAAATACGGTACCTGGAGTTTCTGGTAGGTTTTCTCTACTGGTGGAACCATCTCCATACTTACGCACACAGAAAACCTACTGGGAACTTCAAAAACAATTGTTCAGCGGTCACTGAGATGGAAGGTAAAGACGCCATGTTGACCACTAGGGCTGCACAACATATCACAAAAAACATCCAACCGCAATATTAGGTGGTGCAGTATCCGTATCACAAAAATCCACAATATATCGCAAGATCCGGCTCATTATTTGCTAACTTAGTACAAATCAATACATTCATGGAACAAGTTGAATGTAATGCTTTATAAAGACAGTTTTAATACCCAAATACTGCACTTTAAACAGTTTTTCCACACTGAGATATGTTTTTGCCCCAGCTTAGACGAGTTGATGCATACCTGTCTGGTCTTTGTGCGTGCCCTCAGTCATGTTGTAGACCATCATTTTGGCATTTTCAATGTACTTATATAATGAAAGCCAATTAATTCAGATTTAATGCCAGTTTAAAGACTAGTTAATGCTTTTTAATGACAAGGCCTTGATTTTGGCACATTGCACACCCACCCCTCGGCACCGAGATCAACTTTTTACACATAAAAAGTTACATGAGCCGAGTCAAAGAAAGTCAAATACCTCCGAACTCCACTGTTCTCACTGACATGACTCTGCCGGCTAAAGGATTGAGGCTTTGTACTGGTGGGCTCAGTTTTGAATTTGATCCTTAACAATAATTCACCAGTGAAAGCATTTATTTTGCACCCGAAGCCACGTTGCAGCGTGGGAGGGCATCCTGCTGCCCCCGCCCCGGTATGCAGTACACATTGCAGAAAGAGGTAGAGCCTAGAAGAAGACAGAAATAAAGTTTGCACCTGTCCCAGTTTTTAATGAAGGTTCTTGAGTCATCTTCTGTACTCTGTAGAAGGTACAGAAGATGACTCAATAACCTTCATTGAAGATGGACAACTCCTGTATGACTGAGAGCCTACACAGACATTGTGCAGAGAAGTGGGGTATGTCTCAAAGGAGCTGCGTGAGAGTCTCCATCTCCACAACTTTGTTTGGATATGGAGCTGTTATTGTGTCTTTCTCACATCAGAGTTCTTTCATTACAACTGGCCAAGTGTTTGTAGACCCACTCATATAAAATGTCATGTTATCATTGTGATCGATAACATGGCACAATATTCAGTATAACCATGACCCAACCATCTATAAATTGGTTCAAAGCGTGGGAAAAAAGTAGCAGCTTATAGTCCAGGCATTACAGTAATTGCAAACAGGAAATATGGGTGTTGGTAAGTCTGGACCTTTCTTCTTTCTCTTGTCCAGGCGCTACAGGCTCCTGCGTGTCATGAGAACATGGTGAAGGTTGGTGGCTATATTCTGGGAGAGTTTGGGAATCTCATCGCTGGAGACCCTCGCTCCAGGTAAAGAGTTTAAAGTGTTTTTTGAGGAAGATAAAGGCGTGTTTTGAAGGCCATACTGAAAGTGTCTGGTGTGTCCTCAGCCCTCTGGTCCAGTTCAACCTGCTCCATTCAAAGTTCCACCTGTGCTCGGTGCCCACGCGTGCCCTGCTGCTCTCTGCCTACATCAAGTTCATCAACCTGTTCCCAGAGACCAAGGTGACCATCCAGGAAGTGCTGCGCTGCGACAGCCAGATCCGCAACTCAGACGTGGAGCTGCAGCAGAGGGCTGTGGAGTACCTCAAGCTGTCCTCCATCGCCAGCACCGACGTCCTGGTCAGACTCTACTCGCTGATCACAGCACTTACACTAGAACTGTGACAGGGCATGATGAAATAAAGGTCTAACTGAGCTGTCCCACAGGCCACAGTGCTGGAGGAGATGCCTCCGTTCCCAGAGCGCGAGTCCTCCATCTTGGCTAAACTGAAGAAGAAGAAAGGCCCGGGTGCGGTGTCGGTCACAGAGCTGGACGACAGCAAGCGAGAGGCCGGAGAGCTGAACGGTGGAGGAGAGAGGGCAGCTGAGACGGCCGCCATGGCCGCCTCCAATGCTGTGAGTACTCATTACAAACACTGCAATGGGTGTGGTAGGCCGTGTTCTAAATAGTTTAGCTCAAAAGTTTACAGCGGGTACGTCATACGCCATCGGATACGATGATACGATTGGCTGTGGCTACTGCAGACGCATGATAGACTTTCGTAGCGCCCAATAAACGGCTATGGACGATCGTAAACCACACCTCTCCTACAAGAGAATGAATTGGTGGTCCCCAGACTAAATATCACTTGTGATTTTAGTCTGGCGTTAGCCAGGCTAGTACTCCATAGTGGTAGAGGTACAATATACAGTATCATATACATGCCTATACTTTACATTGGAATGGCTAAAATAACATTATGTAGATCCTTTAAAGTATTACTAATAATCCTATTCAAACAGTACAGTTTGGGTTTTCAATTATATCCAGATGAGGTAGAACCATGTTTGTCTGCTTAGTGCTCAATGTTGAGAGACTTGGAGACAATGGGGAATAATAAAAGACTTAGAATAAGCATGACTATAAATATATCATCTAAAAAACAGAACCATGTTCCCCCTCGCTCCTCCCCTCTCCCCCCATCCTCCGCTCAGCTGTGGACAGTGGGAGGAGCAAAGGCAAGTTTCTGTCGCTGTTCGCAAAGAAAGCCTCAGCCGCTCACACAAACGCCACCGCCTCACAGGGAAAAGAAGCACACGCGGCGCATTTAATCAGATAAAGTCTATATCGCCAAATAAAGATCCAGGAGCAGAGAAACCACACTCGGACAGAGTGCAGTAGAATCACACAGCAGCGCCGGCTGTAAAGTCCCAGGCGAGTGAGAGGATATGCTGGCCACGTCCTATGTGTAAATATAACAAGTACAATGGATTTAACTGCTCAGAAACTCACTTTAGTTGCGCAGAAGGGGCGGACTTTAAAGAATAGTTGCGAGCTTTAGGAAAAGTTGCGAAGCTGCACTGATTTCACAGAGTTTGCTTGATGTTGCGTTAATAGTTGTGATCACAACTGGTTACTTATGCCTCATCACTATTAACTCATAATACAGGCTGAAATGCATTACCTTGTAGAGCCTCCAAGTCTGCTTGCAGAAGTACTTTTTCATTCACGTTAGGCTGCTGCAGCATCGGGGATGTGCTGTTGTAGGCTAAATCCATTGTACAGTATACACACTGGGCTACTAGGGCTGCAACTAACCATTATTTTGTGATTGATTCATTGATCAATTATTGCTACGATTAATCACGTGGCTGTGAACGGTGTAGGAAAATTGTATTTTGTTTTTATTTATTTATCACATATAGTGTAAGTGGTGCTGCTTGACGATGTGATGGAGTAAACTAAAGGGAAATGTTTGTTAAAGGTTCTATTCATGAAATTTACAATGTACCAAACACTACAGACCCTAACTAAAACAAATACAAAATACTACATTTTTTATGTTGTTTTTGCTCCATTTAAGTCTGTGTGAACCAGAAAACGATTAATCGATTACTAAAATCATTGTCAACTATTTCAGTAATCGTTTCAGCCCTATGGGCTACGTTGCAAAAATGTCCTACACTTTAGACATTTTGTGTCTTTTTTGCACTCCACTGGTGTTTGTTACGTTTCCGTACATTTTCCGCTATTGTCAGAGAGAAAATGATGTGCATCAATGAATTCAGTCCAGGTGAAACAGACTTGGTCGACATGAATTAAACGAAACCTCGAGGCAGAGAATTTGCCTCAAAGCTTTTTTGTAATCGAATTGTTCAAGTTACTCGAGGAATTATTTCAGCCCTAAAATGATAAACGTAAACACCTTTGGATAAAAGAACTTACTTCCACACTTGTGTTTCAGTCCACCCCGTCGCCCTCTGCTGACCTGCTGGGTATCCGCTCATCTGCACCCATGAGCGCCGCCCCGGCTGCCGCGGGGAGCCTGCTGGTGGATGTGTTCTCTGAGGCGGGGCCAGCTGCTCCCGCTGCTGCTGCTGCTGCTGCTGTAAATAACGATGGCTTCCTCAGGTGAGGGCGAGCTGAAGCCGGGCGCTGTCCTGTCTGTGTCTGTGCTGTCTGTGACATGTGTCTGTGACATGTGTCTGTGACATGTGTCTGTGCCTCTATCTTTGTCTAATATGGCCCTGCCGGCCTGGAGAGGGCTCATGGAGAGGAGGACAGTACTTTAAACTTGAATTAGGGCTGGGTCAAAAGTTGAACTAATGGAGACTCTTCTACTTAACTCCATTAAGTCCAACTATTGTTGGATTACTCAAAATCAAATACCTGACGGCCATTTTCACGGTGACGTCATACTCCCACTGTTTCCCTTAGAGCAGTTCGTGAGCATGTGCCCTAGCCGTTAAAGTGAGCGTCTGTAAGTTTATTTTTTTATAAATGTAATGCAATGTCCACCTGGGTCTGCAATTTGACATCATTAAGTCATATTAAATATGAACTGTTCCGAACCCCTGGTGTCATCACTTTGACCACGGTCAAGGGAGGGGCGGGACATTCAGTAATCTGTCACTTGCTCCCCTCTCTTACAGACTATCACTTTAAAGGGACTATACAGAGTTCAAGAATGTTAAAATGATGTATTTTCCTTCCCCTACATGTTCCACCATGTCCTAATGTGTAGAATGAGCTCAGACCTGTTCACCACAACTGCCTCTGAAATCCTGCACTGTCACTCAAAACGCTGTTCGGGTCTGAAGTGCCGTCATGCACCAGCTTAATATAGAAGCTGCAGTTACACGTATGACCTGAGGTGGCAGTAGTGAGTATAAAATGGCAAACTTTCATCTAGCCCCTTTAAACATTAGTTTATAGTTTGGATGTCCTCTCAGTCGTTATGCTACTTGTCCAGCGCATTAAAATATCCATTTATTTGCTTCAAATCCGTTCAGTTCCATAGAACCTTAGCAGAAGATGACACTGTGTCAGGAAAAAAATGTGGCAGTTTGACGTCACGTGACAAAGGCCTTATTAACCAAGAGATGTACGAATATATTATCATCATTATCATTTGTGTTTATGCAGTATGTCAGTGAGTATAGAGACGTATGCAGTATGTCAGTGAGTATAGAGACGTATGCAGTATGTCAGTGAGTATAGACGTATGCAGTATGTCAGTGAGTATAGACGTATGCAGTATGTCAGTGAGTATAGACGTATGCAGTATGTCAGTGAGTATAGACGTATGCAGTATGTCAGTGAGTATAGACGTATGCAGTATGTCAGTGAGTATAGACGTATGCAGTATGTCAGTGAGTATATATACGTATGCAGTATGTCAGTGAGTATAGACGTATGCAGTATGTCAGTGAGTATAGACGTATGCAGTATGTCAGTGAGTATATACGTATGCAGTATGTCAGTGAGTATAGACGTATGCAGTATGTCAGTGAGTATAGACGTATGCAGTATGTCAGTGAGTATATAGACGTATGCAGTATGTCAGTGAGTATAGACGTATGCAGTATGTCAGTGAGTATATACGTATGCAGTATGTCAGTGAGTATAGACGTATGCAGTATGTCAGTGAGTATAGACGTATGCAGTATGTCAGTGAGTATATAGACGTATGCAGTATGTCAGTGAGTATAGACGTATGCAGTATGTCAGTGAGTATAGACGTATGCAGTATGTCAGTGAGTATAGACGTATGCAGTATGTCAGTGAGTATAGACGTATGCAGTATGTCAGTGAGTATATAGACTTATGCAGTATGTCAGTGAGTATATAGACGTATGCAGTATGTCAGTGAGTATAGACGTATGCAGTATGTCAGTGAGTATAGACGTATGCAGTATGTCAGTGAGTATAGACGTATGCAGTATGTCAGTGAGTATATAGACGTATGCAGTATGTCAGTGAGTATATAGACGTATGCAGTATGTCAGTGAGTATATAGACGTATGCAGTATGTCAGTGAGTATAGACGTATGCAGTATGTCAGTGAGTATAGACGTATGCAGTATGTCAGTGAGTATAGACGTATGCAGTATGTCAGTGAGTATATAGACGTATGCAGTATGTCAGTGAGTATAGACGTATGCAGTATGTCAGTGAGTATATAGACGTATGCAGTATGTCAGTGAGTATATAGACTTATGCAGTATGTCAGTGAGTATAGACGTATGCAGTATGTCAGTGAGTATATAGACGTATGCAGTATGTCAGTGAGTATAGACGTATGCAGTATGTCAGTGAGTATATAGACGTATGCAGTATGTCAGTGAGTATATAGATGTATGCAGTATGTCAGTGAGTATATAGACGTATGCAGTATGTCAGTGAGTATATAGACGTATGCAGTATGTCAGTGAGTATATAGACGTATGCAGTATGTCAGTGAGTATATAGACGTATGCAGTATGTCAGTGAGTATATAGACGTATGCAGTATGTCAGTGAGTATATAGACGTATGCAGTATGTCAGTGAGTATATAGACGTATGCAGTATGTCAGTGAGTATATAGACGTATGCAGTATGTCAGTGAGTATATAGACGTATGCAGTATGTCAGTGAGTATATAGACGTATGCAGTATGTCAGTGAGTATATAGACGTATGCAGTATGTCAGTGAGTATATAGACGTATGCAGTATGTCAGTGAGTATATAGACGTATGCAGTATGTCAGTGAGTATAGACATAGGCAGTATGTCAGTGAGTATATAGACGTATGCAGTATGTCAGTGAGTATATACGTATGCAGTATGTCAGTGAGTATAGACTTATGCAGTATGTCAGTGAGTATAGACGTATGCAGTATGTCAGTGAGTATAGACGTATGCAGTATGTCAGTGAGTATAGAGACGTATGCAGTATGTCAGTGAGTATATAGACGTATGCAGTATGTCAGTGAGTATAGATGTATGCAGTATGTCAGTGAGTATATAGACGTATGCAGTATGTCAGTGAGTGTATAGACGTATGCAGTATGTCAGTGAGTATATAGACGTATGCAGTATGTCAGTGAGTATATAGACGTATGCAGTATGTCAGTGAGTATAGAGGTATGCAGTATGTCAGTGAGTATATAGACGTATGCAGTATGTCAGTGAGTATATAGACTTATGCAGTATGTCAGTGAGTATATAGACGTATGCAGTATGTCAGTGAGTATATAGACGTATGCAGTATGTCAGTGAGTATAGGCGTATGCAGTATGTCAGTGAGTATAGACGTATGCAGTATGTCAGTGAGTATATAGGCGTATGCAGTATGTCAGTGAGTATAGGCGTATGCAGTATGTCAGTGAGTATAGACGTATGCAGTATATCAGTGAGTATATAGGCGTATGCAGTATGTCAGTGAGTATAGGCGTATGCAGTATGTCAGTGAGTATAGACTTATGCAGTATTTCAGTGAGTATATAGACGTATGCAGTATGTCAGTGAGTATATAGACGTATGCAGTATGTCAGTGAGTATATAGACGTATGCAGTATTTCAGTGAGTATATAGACGTATGCAGTATGTCAGTGAGTATATAGACGTATGCAGTATGTCAGTGAGTATATAGACGTATGCAGTATGTCAGTGAGTATATAGACGTATGCAGTATGTCAGTGAGTATATAGGCGTATGCAGTATGTCAGTGAGTATATAGACGTATGCAGTATGTCAGTGAGTATAGACGTATGCAGTATGTCAGTGAGTATAGACGTATGCAGTATGTCAGTGAGTATAGACGTATGCAGTATGTCAGTGAGTATAGATGTATGCAGTATGTCAGTGAGTATATAGACGTATGCAGTATGTCAGTGAGTATAGACGTATGCAGTATGTCAGTGAGTATAGACGTATGCAGTATGTCAGTGAGTATAGATGTATGCAGTATGTCAGTGAGTATATAGACGTATGCAGTATGTCAGTGAGTATAGATGTATGCAGTATGTCAGTGAGTATAGACGTATGCAGTATGTCAGTGAGTATAGACGTATGCAGTATGTCAGTGAGTATAGACGTATGCAGTATGTCAGTGAGTATATAGACTTATGCAGTATTTCAGTGAGTATATAGACGTATGCAGTATGTCAGTGAGTATATATACGTATGCAGTATGTCAGTGAGTATATAGACGTATGCAGTATGTCAGTGAGTATATAGACGTATGCAGTATGTCAGTGAGTATATAGGCGTATGCAGTATGTCAGTGAGTATAGACGTATGCAGTATGTCAGTGAGTATATAGACGTATGCAGTATGTCAGTGAGTATATAGACGTATGCAGTATGTCAGTGAGTATATAGTCGTATGCAGTATGTCAGTGAGTATATAGACGTATGCAGTATGTCAGTGAGTATAGACGTATGCAGTATGTCAGTGAGTATATAGACGTATGCAGTATGTCAGTGAGTATATAGACGTATGCAGTATGTCAGTGAGTATAGCCGTATGCAGTATGTCAGTGAGTATATAGACGTATGCAGTATGTCAGTGAGTATAGACGTATGCAGTATGTCAGTGAGTATATAGACGTATGCAGTATGTCAGTGAGTATATAGACGTATGCAGTATGTCAGTGAGTATATAGACGTATGCAGTATGTCAGTGAGTATATAGACGTATGCAGTATGTCAGTGAGTATATAGACGTATGCAGTATATCAGTGAGTATAGACTTATGCAGTATTTCAGTGAGTATATAGACGTATGCAGTACGTCAGTGAGTATATATATGTATGCAGTACGTCAGTGAGTATATATACGTATGCAGTATGTCAGTGAGTATATAGACGTATGCAGTATGTCAGTGAGTATATAGACGTATGCAGTATGTCAGTGAGTATAGACGTATGCAGTATGTCAGTGAGTATATAGTCGTATGCAGTATGTCAGTGAGTATATAGACGTATGCAGTATGTCAGTGAGTATATAGACGTATGCAGTATGTCAGTGAGTATATAGACGTATGCAGTATGTCAGTGAGTATATAGACGTATGCAGTATGTCAGTGAGTATATAGACGTATGCAGTATGTCAGTGAGTATATAGACGTATGCAGTATGTCAGTGAGTATAGATGTATGCAGTATGTCAGTGAGTATATAGACGTATGCAGTATGTCAGTGAGTGTATAGACGTATGCAGTATGTCAGTGAGTATATAGACGTATGCAGTATGTCAGTGAGTATATAGACGTATGCAGTATGTCAGTGAGTATATAGACGTATGCAGTATGTCAGTGAGTATATAGACGTATGCAGTATGTCAGTGAGTATATAGACGTATGCAGTATGTCAGTGAGTATATAGACGTATGCAGTATGTCAGTGAGTATAGACTTATGCAGTATGTCAGTGAGTATATAGACGTATGCAGTATGTCAGTGAGTGTATAGACGTATGCAGTATGTCAGTGAGTATATAGACGTATGCAGTATGTCAGTGAGTATATAGACGTATGCAGTATTTCAGTGAGTATAGACGTATGCAGTATGTCAGTGAGTATATAGACGTATGCAGTATGTCAGTGAGTATATAGACGTATGCAGTATTTCAGTGAGTATTGCCCTCCTCCATGTCGGCAGGGCTCCTGTAACTCAGCTGGATCTTTGCTGTCTTTGTGACTGTCTCTTCCATGTTTTTTCTTCTTCTTCTTCTTCCTGTTTCCTGTGTGTGTCTCTGTGTGTGTGTGTGTGTGTGTGTGTGCGCTCCGGGTGCATGTGCTCTCCTCTGATTGGACACGGGCAGGGAGCTGGAACAGCCCACTGACGCCTCGGAAGCCCTTTTGGTGGAGGGCTCTGGGGACGCAGAGTAAGGGCCACGTAGTGCAACTAAAGATGTTGTTTACTAAATGTTTATAGAACATGTACATCTTTGACCTCTTTGATCCACTTTACTGTCAGATGTTCATCCAGTGTAGATGTCTAGAGTTCAACTCTACTGCCTGAGCTATTTGTTTCTCATTCCCAGAATTGACAGGGCATTTTTTTTTATTCAATAGGTATGAAATCTACATTGCTTTGTAATGGTGACGGAGCTCGACCAGAAGTCATACAAAAAGTCATCAAAAATACAAGAAGATCTGGTCCAGATTCAAACACATCTCAATGCAGATATTACCAGTTTGTTTTCCCACCATTTCTTGCTTAAAAACTTCCCATTGTCCAATACATTCCATTATTCCTCTGTTCACTGGAATGGATGCAAATGCAGAATAAGACATTATTAGTTTAGGTTCTAAATGTCCAGTCAGGCCATTAGCCTCACTGTTTATCATAACACCATCTACGTTCAGACACCACACTTTGCTTTAAATGACTTGAATCTTGTTTTCACTCATTTAGACTTTTTCCTGATCTGAAATAATGACATTTCAGATGGTTCTAAGGTAGTCTCACTTGCAATAAGAAAGTAAAGCTGCCAATGGGATAAGAACCAAGGTTTTCTTACCTAGTCGGCCAAGGAAATAAACTGAAAAAATTTATTGAAAACAAGTACAGAAACATCTCAGAACGGGTGAAATAATTTAGGTCAAAAGCCAAACTAAATCTTATCTCTTCAAACAAACTCACATTTGAATGATTATGCTCTATTTGAGAGATTTAGACTAATCTGGTTCATTACTGTCTGCAGTGTAGTAACTTTGTACATGGTATGATTCATTTCTCTTATTATACTCTATATAAAAAGATATTTGGAAATAAGCACATTTGTCCTTGATTTGAGAGTCTCATTCCAAGAAATCTGTCCATGGGATAATTACACTTAAATTCAGATAAAACAACTATAACAGTAAATAAAGATTTTTTTGTTTATCTAGTTCTGAGTGCAGTGATTACTTTTATCTTAATTCAAGTATAAATATCTTGCCCCATAGACAGATATCTTGAAATTGGACTCAAATCAAGGACAAATTTACTTATTTCAGTAAAATGTCACTTATTTCCAGATGACTTTTAGCAGTGTAACACCAGCTTACTTTGCTGAGAAATCCTGTCCTAACCTCTGAAGGTTATTCATCCAATGTTCTCCTGCTGACATGAGATGAGAGCCATCTTTATCCGATGAGCTCATGGCCATGTTCTGTAACACCTGGTCTGGTGAATGTCCCACATGTCTGCTCTGTCCTCGCTCTGCTCATGCTTTAACCGGATTCACTCTCAGGGACTGAAACTGTGCAGGAGACCCACAATGCATTATTGTGGCTTTGATCATTCTGTATAAGCTAGTTCTGCTAGGGCAGGGCTATGAAGCACATCGGCAGGCTTAGATGGGTTTTTGTTGACAATGACAATGCTCAACATTGCATTTTATAAGCCTGAGTTGACAAGCTCTTCAAAGCTCTGCACTAGTCACAGCTGCCCTGAGACTGACGGACAGAAGTGCCCCCCACCAAACACTCACTATATTTCCTTGGAGCAGTCGATGAAGGCTCTTAGAATGGTCTTATATAAGAATGATCTGTACAGTGAGCACATAATTACTCTGTTTGATGATTTTGCTTCACGTTCTCAAACTGTGTCAAACTGAGAGGCTGTTGGCTTGAGGTGTCCCAGGCGATGGCCATCCGTGTGATGAGAGGAAACGTGGCCAAAGCAGGTCCTGGGGTGTAGGATTACACACGCGGCGGTTGGTGCTTGGGCCCCACGTCTGTATGTTTACTCCGGTTTCCCAAACCACCAAAAACATGTACAATAGGCCAGGATGTTTGAGAGTGCGAGTGTGGGACAACGGATGCAAACTAGCTACAATCTGGTGTGGCTTGTTTACGTGCATGAGTCCAGTGTGTGTTCATTAACATGCACTGTCCTGACCAAATCAAAACCAAGGACAAAATTGCGCAGTTTCTTTGGTTCACTCCAAATGGGGATGTAGCTCTCTTGAAACTTCAGCAAATATTGGGTTGTGGCCACGTTTTACCAATAGCCGACAAGGTCTTAAGAAACAAAGGACAGAAAAAAACCACAAAGACGAACAATCAAGGAGCCCATTATCTCCCAGTGCTGTCATTTTCAGCAGGTGTAACTGACCTGAAGTGTCCAGAAGTACAAGTGTTCAGAGCTCAGAGACATCGCCAAAGTGAGGAAAGTGGAAACACAAGCACTATTGATCAAGACACAACCCTAACTGACCCCCACCCCGTCATCTAAGAATTGTGCTCTCTCATTACACGGACGGCCATCGCCTGGGACGCTTCAGTCGAACAGCCTTTCCCTTTGAAAAGGTGAAGCAAAATGACAATAGAGCAAAAAAAAAATCAAGACTCACTTTCATTCTAATTATGTTTCCACTGTATTATGAAATGATCTAAAATAACCCAAGTGATGACAAATCCTAAGCTTCTTTCTTGGTCTATAAAAGTGTAATATCATCTGTTATCATAGTGAACTACACAAACACACTGAGACGGGTGCGCAGTCACATGACTTCCTCTCAGTTGTTGGCATACTGACCTCTTTGCTTGTGGACTCACATGTGCACTTGTATTTCCCTGTAACATGGCTGCTCTGTGCTGGTGCTCTCAGCTCTGCTCCTGCTTCTGACGATCCTGCTCCTCCTCTGTCTGACGCTGATGACCTCCTCAACAAGTAAGAGCACTCTCCTGGTCCAGCGTCTTTAACTCAGGAGTTCTCCATTGTAGTGGAGAGGTTACATCTTTTCAACTGGACTGGGCTGTTTAAGTTTCCTATCCTGCTCCTGAGGGGAGGGCTCAGGACTGGTCTGTTCTGTCATTTACATCGCTCTCAAACCATTTTCTCTCTAGCTACATTTGAAACTCTTCCTAGCTTTAACATTTGGAAATGTATAACAAATAAAGTGAATATTTTTGCAATGCTCACAGTAAGTGTTTATTGCACTGATTTGCATTTTCTTTTTCTCGAGTCCATTTGCTGCACTGACAGTAGCACCTATACACACTCCAAATGTACCAGTCCATTCAAAGAATTATGCCTGATTTGTGCGTCGAACCTCCCCAAAAATGAGGCAATAATTAGACATTTTTCCCAGTAAATACTTACCCAAAATAATAATTTAAAAAAAACAGGTTATCCAAAGCCCCATCTGAATAAAAATATCGCTCTGGGTAAGAGTTTGTGGCCATTTTGTCCTTTTTATCGCGGTATCTCCAGTATCTTTCAAATGCATTCCACTAAATAACTGACTTTAACTTAAGAGTGAACCTGATATTGTTGTCACCTCTGAGCTTGCCCTCTCTCTCTCTGTAGGTTTGTGTGCAAAAACAACGGCGTTCTGTTTGAAAACCAGCTCCTGCAGATCGGAATCAAGTCGGAGTATCGTCAGAACCTGGGCAAGTATCTCCCTGGGCCTGCGTGAGCGTGGTTCAAGCCCCTTTCATGCTGACGGGAATGTGTGTTCTTTAGGGAGGATGTACTTGTTCTATGGGAACAAAACCTCGGTGCAGTTTGCCGGTTTCAGCACCACAGTGAGCTGTCCGGGAGAGCTGCAGTCTCATATCCTTTCAAGTCTACAGCCTACAAAAGACCTGCAGAACTCATCCAAACAAATCCTTCTCTTTGTGTTTTTGTTGCGTTTTCATCACATTTTGTCACTTTTCTGTTGTTCTTTTGTTGGGTAAAAATTGAACAAAAACACAGTGTGATCCTTTGACTGGTTTTGTAAAGTTTATTTGTGTTGCAAGAGGAACCTCATTAACGAAACACACATTTTAAGATTGACTAATTTTACAAATGTTCCAGTAAGTTGTGAACACGTTTAAAGTGAGTGCTAAGACGTGTTAGCTTGAATTGGGCAGAAACAACATGCAGCTTTTGTCCTCGCTTCGTAGCTTATACTGTTTTAGTTCAAGCCAAGGGCTTATTGTTTTGCTAATGGCTTCGACAAGGCTAGAGGGCCGGTCTTGACCCAAAAGTCCTGGGCTGATTTTTTTCTGCCAGTCCAGCCCTGCAGGCGTTTGTGATAGATGTTCACGGATCAGAACTGTCGAGCTTTACCATCTCAGGTTCAGCTGCAACAGACGAAAGGTCTGAGTTTCCCTAAACTTATTTTAGTCTGTCCCCCAGAGGTACTCTGAATGTCGGGGGAAATCCCCTCCTGAAGAGGGCACTTTCCTTTGCCGTAGCTGTTTTTGTCGTGTAGCTCTTCTCCAAACCTGCCGTATTCAAGCTTTCAGCTGCCAACACCACACACCTGTGCTTTTGAGTAATGTCTCCACTTTTAGACACATTTAATAGAAAGCCATGCCACCTTAGTTGGGCCGACCGATACGGGTTGTTGGGGTCCGATAGTGATATGATTATTGATCACATTTGGTGTATTTTCCATCTCCCAAATAACCTATAGTTAAGCAAAGGTTTCCCACATGGAAATGAAACATTTGTAAAATAATTAGTTATAGGTCAATATATGTGCCAGAAATGACACAATATATTAGCCATAAACCAGATCCAAAAACGGCATTGATTCCTAAAATGAAGCAACATCCAATACCTGACAATATAATGGTCTAATTGATAAAGTTTCAGATAAGTATTCTGCCTGTTTTGTGGTCTTGAGTTAACACATACCACATATCTGACTTATTTAATTATCTGTGTAGCTCTGGAATAAATGAATGGTTGGTTTCAAGGTGTGGATGACTCTGGAGCTCCATTCTGTTTTCGAATGTTAATGAAAATGTAGCCTTGGAGATGTTGTGGTGCCCCTTGACCCCGCGTCCACAGCTGAACGTTCAGTCCAAACCGGTGGAGCCCCTAGTGGAGGGAGGAGCTCAGATCCAGCAGGTCCTGAACATCGAGTGCCTGACCGACTTCTCTGAAGCACCGCTGCTCAACATCAAGTTCAGGTAAATACAAAGTCCCTGGGTGCTCGACAAAGGCTTCTTCACACTCATTTGAATGCAATGTTAATTGAACATATTTGAACATATTTTAGTTTTAGACAAAATATGACATCATTTTAGTCTAGATCAAGTCAAATAATTCTCTTCAATTTTAGTCTCGTTTTAGTCGACTAAAATTTCACATACATTTAAGATGAATTCAGTTGACTTTGCATTTATAATTTACAATAATCATATTTAATCAAGGCCCTTTACTTTATGGAGCTTCTCTCACATGAACAAAACTCAGAGCTGTTCCTTTGGATTATTTCGGTGTCTTTTCATTTTGATTTAGTCAAATTTTAGTCCATTGGTTCTCAACCTTTTGGAGCCACGACCCCCATTATGACAATGAATGGGGTTCATGACCCCACCTGTATCTAGGCCATGTCTTGTTTATTCCCGCTATTGGGTCACACCGTGGGAAGCAGGAACATTAGCCTATATACTTCTTAGCCCCAATTTGCCCTCTGAAAGTTGTGAAGTTTCTAACATCAATTAGCTGGCTAACAGCGCTAGGTTGGAGTATTTAGTTGCTTCAGATAGTTGATATGATGAGATGTATATAATGTACAGGTGTCGTGTGTTCAATGTGTTTGAAAATATGATTAACTGTAAAGGGAAAAATAAATTTCACTCTACATCAAGTACAAACTCCGGTGTATCCTCTTTAACATGGAGAGAAGCAAACCTGTCAAATATGTATAAAAATAAGAGAGAATGCTGATGCTAGCCTCATGCTAGCAGCTCACTTACTTTGTGTGCACTAAATATGCTTATAGTCCATATGAAAATGGTGCTTTTCCCCCCACGCCAGGCCACGCCCCCTCGTGTGACGCGTTTCCGTGTGGACGGCTGTGAATGTGCTTTCCTGATGATTCCTCATGTCCTGCTGGTTGTAAACTTGGAGCTGTGTTTTCAGGTACGGGGGAGCTCTGCAGAACTTGACCCTGAAGCTTCCAGTCACCATCAACAAGTTCTTTCAGCCAACAGAGATGGCCTCACAAGACTTCTTCCAACGCTGGAAACAACTCAGCCAGTAAGCAGATGAGGCCATACTTGTGTGCACGAGTAGCTTTGTGTGGAATAACATGGATATGAGCCATCAGGTCTTTTTACAGAGCAGCACCTAAGAAACTCAAAGTACTCATAACAGCAAATAGGGAGTGAAATGGGCCTAAACCAGAGCTTACAAAGTACGACACCAGGACTAAAGTAGCGAGGGACAGAGGGAGTGCAGGAGCAGAGTGAGACAGAGTGAGAGAAGAGTTTCAGAAGAGTCCAGATAGATTTGTGTTGGTTGGCTGGTTTCATCATTTGAATGAAGTGTGTGTTTCCTTCAGGCCTCAGCAGGAAGCCCAGAAGATCTTTAAGGCCAACCATGGCATGGACACGGAGGTCATCAAGGCCAAGGTCTGACTGACTTCCACACTGAACAGACCACAGTTCAGTGCTGAGAGTGTCTTCATAAAAGCTTGTGTCTGTGTGCAGCTGCTGGGCTTAGGATCGGCCCTGCTGGACAACGTGGATCCAAACCCAGAGAACTATGTGTGTGCTGGAGTCATCCAGACCAAAGGCCAGCAGGTGGGCTGCCTGCTGAGACTGGAGCCCAACGGCCAGGCACAGGTACGCTCCCCGAACCATGGGAAATGTAGACAAGACCAGTCTGGCTCCTGGAACTTGGAATTGTTCCTGTTCTTTCATATGAACAAAACTGCTCAGTCCTCCTCATTAATATTTAGATTCATAATATCACCTACAATTAGGCCCATTAAAAATGATTATATCTGTTTTAAAATATTCCTTGGCTACTCTCAAAAGTAAAACTTCTTAATAAGCCATGAAGTTTTCAAAAGCGTTTGTTTTCTCACCACGTCATAGTAGGGGGCGTGGCCTCGTCAGAACCTTATGGGAAACACAATTTTTAAGTCCAAAAGTCTTTGAGATGTTCCAGACCATGGCCCATGTTGTTTATGTAAATATTAAACTGTGCTGACCCTAAAATGGAGCCTTGTGGGATTCCTTTTGTTCTGTTCAGATAGCTATACTTTGATCAAAATGAATTCATCTTGTTTTTGTGGTTTAGATACAATATTGACATGTTTCACAGTAAAGAGCCTGAGCATGATTGAAAGCAGGTCACTGGATGTGTTTTTGGATGAGTAACCTTTGACCTTTGCTTTCGCCCAGATGTACCGGCTGACCCTGCGCTGCAGCAAAGAGTCCGTGTCCAAGCGCCTGTGTGAGCTCCTGTCCGAGCAGTTCTAGGATCCGCCGCCGCCCCCCATTCCAACCAGCGCCCCCCTCCCTCCCTCCCTCCCCCCCCCCCCACAGAGTCTATAAGTAAAGAATTATCTACATGACATAAGGGAAAGGCGGCTCTCTGTGGCCGCCGTACAACCGCCATCGCTGTACCCCACCTTTGGATTTCAATTCTTTCTCTATCAATATTGGACATTTTTGTTTTTGTTGGTGTTTACTGGTGTGCGTCCGGAGTGTGTGTGTGTGTGTGTGTGTGTGTGTGTGCGTGCGTGCGTGCGTGGACCCCACCCCTAATCCGTCCCGTGCACTGCAAAAAACATGAACGTTTCAGGAGTCGAAATCACTTGAATTGAGAATATTCATCTTGTTTTTGTGATCAGATTAGATATTTGTGGCAGGTCAGGATTTATTTAGCTTGTGTATTTTTTTTATATATATATATTTCAGTTAAATCTCTCCTGTTTTGACACTTAAAGCTGTATTTTTTACTAATTTAATTTAAAAAATATATGGCTTTAGATCAACATTGAGGCCCAAAAAAATTGACTTTTGAATTTATCTCAACGTGATGTTTACAACACAATCATTTTAGTTTTTCCTTGATCTGCTTAAAATGAGCACACGCAAACAACCAAACAGTTAAGATGGAAGATGAAATAACTCAAATCTAGCTGTAGTGTGTGATCTAATCTAGTCCAAATAATATTCTAAATTCAAGTGATTAGACTTATGTCCACTCAGAACCTGTTGGTTTGAATTAAATGCGTTATTTCGCCTTCCTCCACCTGATTGTTTTATGTTCATCACAAATAATAGTTGAACGTAGATGAGGTCAAATTTAAAAAGATTGATTTCAACCCACTTAAAAGAATCAGGTGAACAAGATGGCTTAATATGTTTAATGAAAGTGGACTACACTTTTGCAGTGCAGCTCCAGATGTGTAGCTGAGAGTGCGCTTTGAAGAAGAAAAAAAAAAAGAGTGGAACATTCCTCGTGAAGTGAATGGGTTATCACATGCACACGCGCACTTAACCCCCCCCCCCTCCCCCCGATCATCCCGGCGCTCTCAGAACATGTCCGCTCCTCTGCCCCTTTAGACCTACAAAAAAAAAAAAAAAAAAAGAGTCTTTATTTCAATATTGTTCAAATTGTGTAAATAAGTAAAGTATGTGCCCGTGTAGAACTTAACGACATTCCGTTGTATTTTGAGAGTGCGGCGACGGTACCGTTTTAAATGAAGGAGTTCCCCCCCGCCCCCCAAATCACCACCATTCCACTTTGGATTTAAACGGGCACAAGCTCGAAGAAGCACGAACGCTCTGAGGGTGGGCGACATGACCCGATCACATCCAGTCCCTTCACTCCGTTTCTGATTCTGAATTCACCCGTCTGAAATCATGCTGTTTTCCGTTTCTCGCGTATTTCGTATTGGTCAGCCCTCTGTCGTAGTCCGGGTGAGTGACGGCCCGATTGAACCAGTGAAGTGTGAACTCTTCGAGGAAGCAGATAGTCATCGTTACCTCTTCTAAAAACCACTAATGATGAATAACGGCAGTTGTGTGGATTCTGCGCCCACCCTCACCCTCTGATTCGGACCATGCATTTGTTCGTTTTTTTCACAGGTTGTTCATTTCAGTGTGACTTTTTTTGTTTGTTTTTTTTTTTTTGCGTGAATGATCAAATTTTGCAAAGCGACCCCTTTTCCGGTGAACACGTGGTATTCTATTGTCGGGGCTGCGGAGCAATCATAGGACGTTGGAAGTGGTTGTAAAAATGTAGTCACTTGTTTCCCCGTGTCGTGTGAGTGCGTCCGTGAGTTGGTGTCTATGCAGTATACTAGCTATCGCAGCCTCCCGTATTGGTGTTGAAACCTGTCCAATACATGTGTTAGAATAAGATTTACTCTGTAACGACTAATGTGAAGTAAAACTCTGCCATATATCCACACGGTCTGCTCTCTTCTTCAGTCATGTGACCTGAACCCAGCACATTTCCTCCAGTTCGGCTTTACCCAAATCTAAAAGCTTCTCGGCTGAAGCTGACAGATAATTAATAATAAGAATAATAATTAATTAGTCTTTTATATAGCGCTTTTCCAGGTGATCAAAGTCGCTTCACAATTCTGTGCATCAAGCATTTACTTCAATGCATTGCAATATTCCATAGTGCTCAATGTATGATTTTCATTCAAACAAACTGGAATATTTTACCCCAAATTAATATAATTAAAGAGGGGGTATTCTGCTTTTTTCAATCACATAGCACCAGTCTATATCTCACTACAATGATGACAAACCTTCTGTTGGTCTGTAAATGCAGTAAATTAGAATAACTGCCTTGTATAAAATGTCTCTCTCAAAATGGCTGTAGTGAATGTCTTGAAATAGGCCTCTGTCTCTTTAAGAACCTCTGAGCCTTTCAGACACGCCCCCTCCACACGCTGTCTGTGGCATCAGTGGGGAGGGGGTTCTGCTGAGGAGCAGTGGTTGGTTACTCGGCTGGTGACCAAAGCTCGGAGGCGTCTCCAGGAGGTGGGGGCGTTCCTAGGAGGACTCGGGCAAACTGATCCCTAAAATGGCCGCCATCAGAGTTTTTACAGATGACTCAGAAATACGTGAATGTGCCAAGGCAACACTTCAGCCATGTTTTTAATGAGGGAGTGACAGAATAACATGATGTAAAGCTTGAAAAAGTCAATTTTGCATAATACTCCCCCTTTAAAATTATTTAAACCAATCAGCACCAAATCTGGATTTAACAAAACTATCTTAAAGTCAAAAACATTTGCATGAAAATCTGATGTTTAGTCGATTGATTTGTGTAAAATGTCCGATGTTCATTTGCACCGACATGTCGACACTGCAGCGTTTCTCTGCGCGGCCTAAAAACAGCTTTGTTTTTGTGTAGTGACTGATTTTATCTGGACTTCTCCAGTCCCATGTTCACTGATAGGAGAAAAGGGGCGGGCACAATTCATGGCGGCGCCAACGCGAAGCTCGGGAATAAGGTGAATATGGCAAGGGTAGCAGTTGCCTGGCAGTCAAGGGCCCCCAGGAACCAAACCGTTATTCAGAAGCCTGCAGTCAACTCTTTCTAATGCTCCTCTCTCCACCAGTGGTCTGTGGCGCTGTTCATCCCCCTCCTGCTGCTTTAGTGAGTCATGGTTCCCTCAGGTTAACTTATAGGGAGCAGTGACAGACTTCTTACTCATGTCTCCACCAGATTATATTTCCAAAGTGAAGCCACTTTATTGTAACTCTTCATGACCTAAAGAACCTCAGCTTCTGTTCTGAGGAAAACCTATGCAGAGAACTGCATTATGGGAGCTGTCAGGACGTCCTCTCTCCCAGTGCGCAGTGCACCGAGCGGCCACCAGAGGGCCCCCTACCGACATTCTTGCTTGGGGCCCCTTGGTGCCCTTGCTACGCCACTGCTGGTTGCCCCCAGCGAGCATTGGAGGACAGGTCAAAGGTTAAGTTGAGATAATGTGAGGTTCCTCATGTTTATTTATAAATATGAAAATACAGATGATTGTGAGGTTGAAGGTGAAACAAAGTGTTACAGCTGAAGCTTTGTCACTGTGGGGAGAGTGCTGTCTGTTCTTCTCCAGTAAGAGTAGAACAGAATCACTCTTAAAAAGTGACTTCAGTGCGCAGTGGTTAGCGCCTCCGCTTCACAGCAAGAAGGTCCCCGTGTCTGCGTAGGTTTCCTCTGGGTACTCCGGTTTCCCCTACCACTAAACACATGTGCAATAGGTGAATCCTCCAGCCAGGTGATTCTGACCATCAGCCTGGCTCCACATCATGGAGATGGGTCCCCGAGCGCGGCACTGCCACTGCTCCTGCCCCAGCAGCATCGAGGGAGGGGTTAAACGCAGAGGACACATTTCCTACGGGGACAATACATATAACACAATACAATATAAGAGTCTCTCAGCCCTGTTCATCAAGCGAACACACAGTCTGGACCGTTTGTGCTGAACCTAACACAGTTCTTATCCACACACCACTTGAAAACTATTGCTATATGAACATTTCCGGTAACATTCTTCAGTTTGGCTCCTCGACGATCCACTATGTCCTTTTTCCGTTTTGGAAATGTATACTTTAGGAAGGAAATTCACCAGAAATCCGCTCATAATGCGCAAAGTCAACAAAGTGCGCCAACAGCGCGAGGCGTCAATCAACTCCTCTGCTCCAGTGACCTCAAAGCGCACCCTGTGGATGTGCGCGGAGTGTGGCGCGCTGCACACCTTTGGAAATGCACTATTTTACCCAGTAACAAGCAGAACCCGGCTGTGCGCATGTCTGTTGGGGATAACGCGAACTCTTGTTTCAAATGGTCAAACCATATAGATTCAGATTCATAGATTCAAGCGTTTGCATGCATGGAACTGATCAAACAGGCCCCGAGTCTGCAGAGGGACCCCTGGGTCTGCAGAGGGACCCTCTGTTGTTCTGTGATAAAAGCACAAACCTAAGCGAATACCACAAAACAAATGCCTTGAAACCCTGCGTAATGTTTACTGACGCTGACCTTTCAGCACTGGTTTACGAGTCTGCAAATCCGCTCTGCACATGCGCAGGGGGTGGCTCACCCATTGGCTGGAAATGACATCACCTCTCCGAAGTCTATTGTTGGACAGAGGATGAGCTCATCGTTTAGTTAGTGACAGACCGGAGCGCGCACAGGACCGAGACCCAGACAGGAATCAGCGCCTTTACGCACAAACCAGTGAGTACGTGTCCTCTGTGCATGACTTTTCAACAACATCTCTGGAAGTTTGTGTTGCACTGAGGCGTGCAGCTGCTGACCCAGGCTGCCTGTGTGCCGTGCAGGTATGGTGTGGTCCGGGGGCACAGAGTTGGAGCGGCCGGCTCTGTCTGCGATCCTGCCGCGGCTGTACCTGGGCGCGGAGAGCGACGTGACGCAGGTGAGCTCCACAAGCATCAGTGCTCTGTCTGCGGCTCCATGTTCTCGCCACTGTAGCCCGCGCTGCAGCCGGTGCCAGTGCGCACTCCAGTGGCACCAAAGAAGACGCTGCGTAATCCAAACAGAGATGTGCGCGTGCAGTTTCTACCGATGCAAACGGCTCGAGTGCAGGAGAATTTTAGACCAAAAAGTCAGAGCAAGAATTATTGAATGCATTGGTCAAATAGTGCGAAAAAAGTCTATTGAAAACAAACATGTGAAGAAAGTCGGCCGAGATGTGAGGGAGCTGCAAGACACTGTTGATGAAAAACTGTTGATGAAAAAGTGCTCCCAGCATTAAGAATGTTGTTTTACTCAAAACAACAGCTGGTGCACAACTGTCGTGGTCCTCTCTGACCGCCAGGGGGCCACAGACGCGAGGCTCCTGTGCCACATAACAATGGTGCAATAACAAAAGCTGCAGTGTAACATGGAGCTCAGGAGGAGGTTAGAATGTTCCTGTACAGAGCCAGGATCGTCTGACATGGTTTAGGGTCTCTGTCCAGGGCTCGATCTGTCTGTGTAGTTCAGGAGCGACTGGTCTCACGTCTCTCTCTCCCCTCTCTCCTTTCCCTCTCTTCCTCTCTCTCTCCCTCCCCCTCCCTCTCTCCCTCTCTCCCCTCCGGCTCTCTCCTCTCTTTCTCCCTCTCCTCCACCTTCTATCCTCCCTCTCTCTCCTTTCCCTCTCTTCCTCTCCCTCCATTCCTCTCTCCCTCTCTCTCCCTTCCTCTCTCTCTCCCTCTCCTTTCCTCTCTCCCTTCCTTTCTCCCTCTCCCTCCCTTCCTCTCTCCCTCTCTCTCCCTTCCTCTCTCTCTCCCTCCCCCTCCCTCTCTCTCCCTCTCTCCCCTCCGGCTCTCTCCTCTCTTTCTCCCTCTCCTCCACCTTCTATCCTCCCTCTCTCTCCTTTCCCTCTCTTCCTCTCCCTCCATTCCTCTCTCCCTCTCTCTCCCTTCCTCTCTCTCTCCCTCTCCTTTCCTCTCTCCCTTCCTTTCTCCCTCTCCCTCCCTTCCTCTCTCCCTCTCTCTCCCTTCCTCTCTCTCTCCCTCCCCCTCCCTCTCTCCCCTCCGGCTCTCTCCTCTCTTTCTCCCTCTCCTCCCTCCTCTCCCCCTCTCCTCTCCCCCTCTCCTCCCTCTCTCTCCTCCCTCTCTCTCCTCCCTCTCTCTCCTCCCTCCTCTCCCCCTCTCCTCTCCCCCTCTCCTCCCTCTCTCTCCTCCCTCTCTCTCCTCCCTCTCCTCCTTCCTCTCTCCCTCTCTTCCTCTCTCTCTCCCTCCCCCTCCCTCCTCTCTCCCTTCCTCTCTCTCTCCCTCTCCCTCCCTTCCTCTCCCCCTCCCTCCTCTCCCCCTCTCCTGTCTCTCTCCCCTCCGGCTCTCTCCTCCCTCCTCTCCCCCTCCCTCCTCTCCCCCTCTCCTGTCTCTCTCCTGCATCACCTCGGACAGGAGCGTCTGGCCTCTGTGGGGATCTCGTACGTGCTGAGCGTGTCCCGCTGCAGCCCTCGCCCGTCCTTCCTGCCCTGCTCCAGGTTCCTCCGTGTGCCCATCGACGATTCACTGAGCGCCGACCTGCTGCCCTGGATCCCCCAGGCCCTGAGCTTCATCGGTACGTCACTCACATGCCCTCTCCTGTCTCTCTCTCCACTAATACCAATAGGCACCATAGTGTTTCATTTCATTTGCCAACCCTCGAAAAATACTTCCTGAACGCCGACACACAACATAAAATAAACAGGATGTTACTACGGGAGTTACAAGTAGCTATCGTAGTAAAGTGACATTTAACTTTAGCCTTTAGTTCAATGGATTTTGGGGAGACCCCGAGTGTGTAGTTAAAGATCTGTTTCCCCCGAAACAGCAGTTTGGTCCGAACGCACCTCGGGCTAATCAGGGCCAGTAATTCAGTAATTGGGGCTAACTGTCACAACAAACATTAGCAGGCAAATGTCACCCCCTGCCCCCTGCTGGCTGGGAGTGGCTCTGCTCCTAAATGCAGTCAGCAGATCCAGCTGCATGTACGAGACCACACTGGTCAGAAAAGTGGAGCGTGGACACGTTAGCATAGTGAGTAAACCTCAGTGAGTGTGTCTGTCCCCTCAGACTCGGCGCGCTCCTCCGGCGCGTCCGTCCTGGTGCACTGCGCGGCCGGGATCTCTCGCTCGCCAGCGCTGACCGTGGCTTACGTCATGCACTGCCTGGACCTGGACCTGGACCACGCCTACAGGTAAAGCCAGAGCCGCTACTTTAAAAAAATATTATTATACCATGGTCTGGGTAAATACTCGATTCTGATTGGCTGGAGGGTCTCTATGTACACTCTATGTAAATCACGTTCTATATCACTCCGCTGCAACTGTTTCCATAGAAATGATAAACAATTGAGCTGGAACTAGCTTCAGGTAAAACAGCTGAAAAAGTGAGATAACTCCTGCCCAGGGACTTAAAAAAAAATAAGCAAACAGGCCCCAGTGAACAGTTTCAGTTGGCGGGACCATGGTGTCAGTGAGATGATGCATGACGAGGTGTGTCCATTATCAGAATAACTGGACTCCGCGGTTAGTTAGCTTCACGTGGGACGGTTCACACCTCGTCGGGCATTATCCCTTATTATCTTTGACCTGTTTCTGATGTAACCTCAGGGCCAAACAGCATCACGACCCAAACGATCCTAATGTAGCTTATCTTTTTTAATTATTATTGTTTTACTTGATTTGATGTCAAAATACAGTATGGCACATACCAGTGCACAGGTGTTTAAATTGCACACAGCCTTATTGCAGAAATCCATTAGAAACTGATGGACTTCTGTTGATGAAGAGAATGGGTATTTTTCCAAACTAGTCGGCCATTTAAATCCAGAATTAAAGGAAACAAATGGGATGTGAAGTACTCGCTCTCTCAGCTTTAGCTTAGCACAGGTAGTCTTAGCTGTATCTATTACATGGACTTTGTTTAAATCGTTTCAATGTGGCCTCCCCTGATGTTTGGTTTATAGGTTTTACAGTAAAGGAAAGTCTGCATTGAAACATTCTGAAGCTTTGTCACATGCACAGGCTTTCTGTAACAGTATCAGCAAATCAATCACTTCAAAATCAGTTGTTCACAGGGTTTCTGGGAGGTTACAGACCCTAAAAAACAATAGACTAGCCTTTAGCTCCAGGATAAAAGCTTGTACCTTACAACCACAGGCGATGATGTTTTGAACTCGCTGCAGTGACTGTCCATCAGTAACTCGTCCTTTCCTCAATCCTGAGCTTCTCTTCATTTGTTTGGGACCCGGATCATTTTCAATGTTAAAGATACTCATATTGTGACATTGATTCAACTGCAGTCATATATTTCATTTTTATTTAACAAAGATTTATTTAAAGAGGACTTGTTTTTATCCACGTTGCAACAAAAACAGATGTGCTGCATTTGAGTAATCCTGTGCACAAAGTCTTCTGTTTTTGGATTGGTCGGATTTTGTTGCGTGATAGATAAAACATAGAACTGTTCAGGTCAGAAATGGACAAACCTTTGATGCATGGGCCATATTGGGCCTAGTCTGCTCTGAACTCAAACTGTGTTTATCGCGGCACTATCCATTTGATAGCACCCCATTAGCAAAAATCAAAGCTTGTACTTAGTTTATTTGCCCAGGCAACACAGGAGAGGACTATAGAACATCTTTACTCAGCAAGCGTCTTTCCCACACACTACATTAAGGCGAGACATGGCAGGTAGGGCTGCTCAATTATTGAAAAAATAATAATCACGATTATTTTTGTCATAATTGAAATCACGATTATTCAAACGATTATTTGTTGCCTTTAAAAAAATCCATCAAAAAAGTGACAAAAATCAATCAAAAAAAGACAAAAATCCAGCAAAAAAATTACAAAAATCCATCAAAAAAGTGACAAAAATCCATTAAAAAAATGACAAAAATCCAGCAAAAAAAGACAAAAATCCAGCAAAAATAGTGACAAAAATCCATCAAAAAAGTGACAAAAATCCATTAAAAAAATGACAAAAATCCAGCAAAAAAAGACAAAAATCCAGCAAAAATAGTGACAAAAATCCAGCAAAAAAATTACAAAAATCCAGCAAAAAAAGACAAAAGTCCAGCAGAAAAAAGACAAAAATCCAGCAAAAATAGTGACAAAAATCAATAAAAAAAAGACAAAAATCAAAAAATTAGAAGAAAAAAAATTGAAAAAAAAAAATAAAAAATAAAAAAGCATTTGAAGAAAAAATTGAAAAAAAAATTACAATCGATTTTTTTTGTGATTATGCTATTTTTGTAATCGTTTACTGTTGTAATCGAAATCGTAATTGAATTTCGATTAATTGCACAGCCCTAATGGCAGGTGAATAATGTGAAGGAGTGAAGACCCTCCATCTCCCCCAAACTCAACTTCCTGATAAGCTGAACTAAACAAGATCCAACATTTCCTCTGTAACGACTAATACCTGGGTCTATCCATTATTTAGATTTCATCGCTGAAAATATAAGCAATTTTGGTCATTGTTATGCACAAAATGTTTTATATGAAAAGATAAAATGACAGAAACATTTTGTTGTCATATTTATGTCAGTCGTCTCCAGCCGAAGTTTCAAACAGTAACAAAAATTTGTTCCCACAGATTTGTGAAGGAGCGCAGACCCTCCATCTCACCCAACCTCAACTTCCTGGGACAGCTGCAGCTCTTCCAGGGCACCCTAAAGCCCGGGGAACCCCCCTGTGTGGCCCCCGAAGAGCCTACGCCCCCTCAGTATTCTGTAAGCACCCCTCTGCCCCCCACTCAACAGCACCCTGACCACTGGGACCAGACACCCCCCACGGGCCCCCCGTCTGCGCGCACCCCGGACATCCCCAAACTCGGACTCCCCAAGACGCTCAGCCTCAATCTATCGGAACATTTGTCCAAACCCGAAATGCGCTGTGCGTCCATCCGCGAGAAACGCAAAAGCCTGACTCTGTCTCTGACCCCTCTGAACCAGGGGCCCCCCAGTGTCAGCCCGGGCCCCGCCCCTGTCAGAGCGCCGCACTCGAAGCAGCCCCGGGCCGACCACAAGGAGGCGCTGCTGTCCCCCCTCGGCCTCACCCTCAACAGGCTGCTGTCGTGGGGGGAGCGCTGGCTGCTGGCGGCCCCCGTGCGGATGGGACAGCCACCTCTGCCCTACGGCTGCTAGCGCCACGGCTGAGTCAGGGAGTTTAAATGAGATCGATTTCACTTGTGACTAAGGGGTGAAAAAATATCTATATTTCTGTGAGACTTGTAAAGGCCCTATACCTGTTTTTTCCTGATTACTGACAATGACTCAATGGATCAAACCGACTGGATTTTAGTGACTTAAACCATTGGCCACAAACCATCGATACAGACGACATCTTTGGGTACAGCCACAAACGACCCCGCTCGAACCAAGATGGCGGTGGATTGATTCCCATGGCCTGTGCTCATTGGCCCATTTTGCCACGATAAAGGTCTTTGCTTTGCACATTACTTCCTGCCTGCGACATGAGGTCGAATCTAACTAAAGCTAGATCAGGACTAGGCCAGATCTTGGAAAGTTATTTTTCGAGCAATGGGAACATTTCAAAAGGAGAAAAAGTCAATGATGCTCTGATAAGTTTGTTTTTACATTTGCATGGCACTAATGACAAAAAGCCTTTCAGAGCAGCGCCCTGGAGCGCCCACTAATCCGACCGGAGCCTGGTCTACGGGGGGGCGGTTCCCTATCCGGATCGTTTAATACTCGGGACCCTCTTCTGTAAAATGTAATTAGCATTTATAATAATTTAATGCGTAAAACATTAACCTTGACCTATACCTGACATTAGTTCCTTTTTGTAGGGTAACATTCTTGATGTAAAAGTAGTAACTTGTGATTAAATCAGCCTGATTCATGAACTTTGCACCAAATTATTATTATGATTGTGTATAGTCAAACTAAAGAGTGACATAAAGGGGTTTACGTCATTTAGTGACTCCAAAGGACAGTAAAAATACGGACTAAAAAGGCCCAGTTAGATATAGTCCCTTTTAATGATGATACTGTATTTTGACATTTGGCTTGATTTCATTTAAAATGTGCTGTTTTCAAATCAAAATCGATCAAATACAGACAGAGTCATGGAGAGGAGGAAAGTGGCTCAACATTGTGCATAAGCAACAGCGAATGCTAACCATAATGGTAATGCTAACCATAATGGTAATGCTAACCATAATGGTAATGCTAACCATAATGGTAATGCTAACCATAATGGTAATGCTAACCATAATGGTAATGCTAACCATAATGGTAATGCTAACCATAATGGTAATGCTAACCATAACGGTAATGCTAACCATAACGATAATGCTAACCATAACGGTAATGCTAACCATAACGGTAATGCTAACCATAACGGTAATGCTAACCATAACGGTAATGCTAACCATAACGGTAATGCTAACCATAACGGTAATGCTAACCATAACGGTAATGCTAACCATAACGGTAATGCTAACCATAACGGTAATGCTAACCATAATGGTAATGCTAACCATAATAGTAATGCTAACCATAATAGTAATGCTAACCATAGTGGTAGTGCTAACCATAATAGTAATGCTAACCATAATGGTAATGCTAACCATAATGGTAATGCTAACCATAATAGTAATGCTAACCATAATGGTAATGCTAACGGCTGAACAATCTGCTTAAGAATGTGTAAAACCATTTGAATGGGCTCAATATGCTCATAATGGAATAGTTTCAAAAAGAGTGAAAACGTGATTTCCTGAACGCCCCAGGCCACGCCCCCAGAGCTGCCGTCTGTATCAAAGCTTCTGCTAAGCTTGGGTCTGTGGTTCACCTTGGTCAGTGCACAGGGGTTTGAAATGTGCACAGTTACAAGGCTGACCCAGGGATTGTGTTTCCATTGGCCTGAACGATGAAAGAAAACCCATGTCCAGAGTCTCTGTTGGAATGAAAAAGGACTTGACTTCACTATAATCATTTGGATTTGATGAGTTTGAACAGATTTTTTGAGGATGGTTTTAATCCATCCGTTTGGAAAACACTTTATAAAAACTACTGCCCATTTGTTAAGCATTGGAAACATACTTCATTCAGCATTTACACAACACTTAATAAGCTTTGTAAATGTTCATGAATGTTGGATAAAGTATTTACAAATGCTCAATAGTTTGTAGGTTTCCAAAAGTGTATTTTTGGTGTGTGTTTAATTTATTTCTTACAAAATTCAGTTTGAAATCGTTTCTATATCTACTGGATGGATATTGGGGCCGTTCAGGCCGGGTGTGAGTGTGAGGCCTTCGTGTGGACTTTGTTCCCCCCCCCATCAACACAAAACATGCACAATAGGCTCATCCCCGCCACCGTACCTGACTTTCCTCTACGTTTTTGTATGTTTTTCTCCAAGTGGCCAAAGTGCTTTGTCGTCATAGAAAGGCATGTGTGTACAGTTTGTAAAGCTATTTTCTATTTATTCATGTAACGCAGAGCCACTGCTTTTGTCACCATGGACATAATAAAATACTCTTATACATTTGGCCTTGTTTCCTCCACTTCTCTTTTCCAAAGTGCTTTTTTAGTGGCAGTAAATACTGAGCAGGTTGAGACATGTTTGGAGACTGACCCAATGAAAGGGAGTCTTACCAGTTTGGGGGGGGGGGCTCCAGACAGCAATTCTGCACATGGCTCTTCCAAAGCTTGATACGGCCCTGCTCCTGGGGTTGTCAAAAAGAACAGATTCCTCATTGAAGCTAAGTATTATTAAGTGTTTCCTCCGGTCATCCAAAACTTAAGCTAAAGTTAAAAGCACTCACTTAAACCTTAAACCTTAAACTAAAATTGTAAGAGTAAATGCATCATTGTGGAGGTGTTGGGGTGTTGTAGCTTCTCTGTCCTGATCCTGGCACCTAACCCTCATGACGTGGTCAACTGTGAGATCCCTGTGCAGGAACTAGAGCTTCAGCATTTGCCCAATCCGAAAACCACAGGGGAAGTGACATCACCAACAGCTGTTTCAGAAAAAACTACATTACCCATGTAGTACTGGACTACAAAAACATTCCTACTCCTGGCCATGGACTTCAATGACTCAAACATGAACCACAATAACGATATGAACCACCAGAGGTCCCTATGCTAAAGGAGATATGATAGGAAACACTGAGGCTCCTTTCCCTTCCTCCTTCCTCTCTGACCGCACTATTCGGACGCTTCTTATCGTGGTGGTCACTGACGCACATCTGGTTTGGCCTCAGACCAATTACCTGGACCAATTACCCGTTTTGATAGAAAATGTAGAATTTGCGAGTGTTAACAAGGCACCCATTCATTCCTATGGCGTAGCTTAGCCTAGCTGCTGCCATTCCTTTACATGTATTAGTTAGCATTGGCTATTAAGCCATTTTTTTTCTCCTAAAAATTCTCTCAACAAAATGAAATGATCCCAGAGTTGATTTATTTTCTTTGGTCAGAACAGTGCATGTAAATGAACATACATGGGTCTCATGCATGTAAACAAGCCACACCGGATTGTAGCCTTGGGCTAATTTCCATCTGTCGTCCGCCATGCTCACTCACAAACACACTCTTATTCATCCTGGCCTATTGTACATGTTTTTAGTGGTAGGGGAAACCGGAGTACCCGGAAGAAACCTACGCAGACACGGGGAGAACATGCAAACTCCACACAGAAAGGCCCCGTCCTGGTGGGAATCGAACCAGGACCTTCTAGCTGTGAAGCATGAGCGCTAACCGCTGTGCCACCGACTCTGATATATTAGATGTTGGTATATATATGCGTATATTCTGAGGTATATTCTGAGGTATATTCTGAGGAATATTGAAGGCCAGTTTTGAATAAATGGACTGTGCTGCACTTACAACCGGAAACAGCCAGTGTTTAACGTGACGCTCATGGGCCAAATCCAGTCTGTCTAGTAATACTGTGCATTGTTGTTTATAACCTAGGGTAGTTTGAGCATTTTATTGCTGAAAATGCAAAACATTTAATTACAATAACTTCTCTAGAACATGGTAAAGCCAAATAAACTAATATACTGTTGAGTGTCCTGTAATGTAGATAATACAGGGCAGATGGAAAAAGAGACAAACATTTCCTACAGCATATAGATGAATTTTTTTTTATTTTTTTTTGCTGTTGTATCGAAATCAGCATCAAGTATCGAGTTTTATTTTCAGTAGTTTGAAATTTTAGTATCATGACACCTGCTCCAGCCCCACCCTCAGAGACTGAAGACTCATCGACCCAACGCATGGGAAACAGGTGAGCCGGAGAAGAAAACCTGTCCCGTCTCTGAGGAAGGAAATGTCTTATCTTGGACACTTTGTAATTTGGGGGAAATGGAGGTTACTTCCACCCAGCTCTAGGAGCCAGACACATTCAAGGAGAATCGGTTTTGTTGTAGTCAAATTAAATGGTTGGTGATTAAAAAAAAACATGCACAATAGGCCAGGATGAATGATGTGTGTGAGTGAATGTATGGTGGTGGTCAGAGGGTCCGTTGGCGCAGACGTGTGTAGTCGCGAAAGCGCTTCTGACAGTCTCCCCCAGGGGAAACTGAAGCTACAAACGTAGTTTACACCACCGAGTATGGAGTGAATGTACAACTGTCTCATGTAAAGCGCTTTGTGACCATGTCTGTGAAAGGCGCTGTATAAATAAAAGATCTTCTTCTTCTTCTTCTTCTTCACCGGCAGGTACCACACTACAACAGGTGGTGCCATTAGGAATGTATTAAACATGAGACTCTGTTTCAGGCTGTGCCCATGCTCTTCAGAACCCTCTCAGGAGCTAAAGAATCAGCATTGAAAGATAGAATAGACATATAGGGACGGAGGTCGGCGTGGACAGTTTCACTTTGTTGAATGTGTTCCTGGGCTCTGCACTGTGGTCCACTGATTCTTACATCAATAAAGTATTCCTTAACCTTAGGCATCTCTAAACGGGAGGATGGAGAGGTGGATGGTGTGGAAGGGTGGCCTCAGTTAACCATAGTGCATGGGGCAGTATAGTTATCTCTGCAGAAGGTTGTGTGATGTGGAACTTTCTGCTGATGCTAATGGGGATCAGAATAAACGTTAACATTAAGGTGAAAAATCGAAACTTAGATTAACTGTATGGGCAGCGGTTAGCGCTCATGCTTCACAGCTAGAAGGTCACGGGTTCGATTCCCACCTGGATGTGGCCTTTCTCTGTTCTGTGTTCTCCCCGTGTCTGCGTAGGTTTCCTCTGGGTACTCCAATTTCCCCTACCACAAAAAACATGTACAATAGGTTAAATCCTCCAGCCAGGTGTTTCTGACCACTAGTCTGGCTCCACATCATGGCAGCTCACTGCTCCTACAGGTCGCCCCAGCCGCATTGAGGATGGCTCAAATGCAGGGAATTAATGTCCGTACAGGGATTAATAAAGTAAACCTTTAGCTTAGATCACAAGAGCGTTTTAAATCGCTACTTTAGCTCAAAAGCACGTACCTCGCCTGCACACTCAATTCTCACTCTATTGTGTATTCACAAACACACAAGAATCCATCTTGAACTGCTCCCGCCTACACTGTTCAAATAGATATTAAATCTATATTAAATCCAATAGATTGGGCCAAAACAAGCACAACTTCTTTAGTCACGCCGACGGCTGAAAATCACACAAAGCTGCGACCATTACACAAACAAACAGAACTAAACACATACTATTCAAACTGAATATTGCACATCCTGTCCCTGGACCATAGACTGTAGATATAATGGACAGCTTCTGCTCACTCCTCCCCTTTTACCACAATGACCACGGATTTACAGGCTCCCCCTCCCCAGCTCTGACGAAGCATGTTCCTAAAAAGGGCATAAGGGCGGGATCTTCACTGTAGACTCCGCCCTTGTGTGACGTATAGCTCGCGCTGCTCCAATGCTAACAGTCCGACCCTCATTAAGAACCAGATTTATAAAATTCTTCTTATGAAAACCAGCCTGGTTTCTCTAATTGTGACTAGCATAAACATTAGAAACCAGGCGTTAAACATGTCTAAAGTCCAGTGCTTTTCAATGGGGGCCCAGCGGCAATATGGAGGTACTACAACAATGGCGGCCTCTAGTGTTGTGGGCATAAAGCAGAGCAGCCAGCGGGCATTGCCCTGGACACGTCAGGCCGGAGCGATCCCAGAGTCAGATGGATATCACTGTAGCATCTGTTTGGCTCTTGCAGGTTACAAAGGCACAGATTTGAGTTTTGTGCAATATGTGTGATTTTCAATATGTATAACGTTGATACTGAACTGCAGCACCCTTGTTGATCCGAAAATCCTTCAGGGCCCCCGTAATTCCAATGATCGACTCTATTTAAAGGAATTAGTCATTATTTTACAGCCAAAATGAGATATTTAATAAGAATGAGTACATCTGTAGGCCAATAACTGTCTACATTTGAACAAATACATTTCCTTTCAAAATCCAATTCCTCCATTGTACTTTTATAGATTATATTATACTGTTTATAGAAAAGTTTTTGGGTCCCCCTGAGGTTATAGACGCTGATTGATGTTCTTCCCAGTGGGTGCCCAGTCCCCCCAAAAAAGAAGGGAAAAAAAGTCAGGGTCAGGATGATCCTCCAGTCTTGTGTTTGGGGGCCGGTGCACTACCTGAGCAGTAAAGCGCCGCCGCACGTAGGAAACGGAGTGGCGGCTTCACGGGTTAGGCGATATAGTTACTGAAGCATTTTGTAATTGGTGCAAATTTGCCTGGGTGCCCAAAGATTTGAGTGGATGTGATTTTTGGACACTTATTCCTGGATACCTGGTTGTAGCTGAAAGTGCGGTGTCTGGTCCGTGAATATTAAAGGTATACAGGAGGATTTTCCTGAATTTTAGGAGAGAACCGCCCTCTCCACTCTGGTCTTGTTTCTCTCTCCTGAAGCCTTTCTCTTCTTCTCATACACTTGGAAGACACTTTTTCTCTGCCATTTTCAAACGACTCGGTGCGTCTGCAGCAGCAGTGAACGGCTAACAGCGTAGCTCACATAGGTTTGAAAGTAACCAGGGACGAGCGTGCACGACGGCCTTACGTAGCAGATCACCAGAATGATTGACAATTAGGACCAATCGTCTTGATGATCCACCCGGAAATACAACATCCTCTGCTATACCTTTAAGGACCGGTCCGGACCATTACGGACCATGACCTCTAGAGGCGCTGTGCACTGGTCCGAGTGGTCCCTGGTGGTCCCTGAGATGGTCTCTAGGTCCCTGAATGGTCCTGTGTATTATGTGTGGCAGGAGTGGAGTCCTGAGAGGTCTATATCAATATTTATCATTCATTTTGAGGAAAAACAACCATTTGTTTTGGGAAGATTTTTTGGAGGTGGATCACATTAATGCTGATCCAGTAAATAAATGCATTTTTGCAATTCAGTTTATTTGGACATTTTTAAAACTGCACTGTCATCAATGATGCAAAGAATCATTATCATAAACCGTAAAATGCTTCTGTGTTTTGAAACCAAAAATAACACTCATGCACGTGACCCATTAGGCCACGCGGTATCTGAAATACACTGAATGTCAGTGTATATTGTCTAGAATCGTAATGAGTACAATTGAAACAAAAAGATCATTAAAGTCGCAAATTTGCGTTTTTCATTTGGTTGGAATGAAAATAGAGCAATGTTTGAAACAGATGACGTCGAAAACCATCCGGAAAAATAATATGATTTTCAAATAAAAAATCTCCCCAAAACAAATGGTTGCTTTTCCTCAAAATTAATGATAAATATTGATATAGACCAGTCAGGACTCCACTCCCGCCACACATAATACACAGGACCATTCAGGGGCCACCAGGGACCACTCGGACCAGTGCACAGCGCCTCTAGAGGTCATGGTCCGTAATGGTCCGGACCGGTCTTTAATATTCTCGGACCACAGTTTCGGCTTCTTGGAGCGCGTCTCTTCCGCCGCCAGTGACTCAGCCTGCTCTCAGCTGGCCCACGGTTGGCTGGCTTAACTTGTTTACCTTCAGAGCGCGTGGCCTGAGGCGGCCGCGCGTGCACGGGGGACATTGCGCGCGCACGGGCGGCCAGGACAGGTGTGTATCTCCCCACGCAGGTATGTGGCGCAGCCGGTTTCTCCGGAAGCAGCACCGAAAGTCGGTCCCAGTATGCCCGAGTGTTCGCTCTAGCTCACCGTGTTCGACGTGAGACTTGTGCGTCTTCAGAGTGCCCCAAGAGGAGAGGAGTCCCCCAAGAGGAGAGGAGTGCCCCAAACGGAGAGGAGTCCCCTAAGAGGAGAGGAGTCCCCTGCGCCGAGGGAAAGACAGTAAGTGTGGAGCTGGCCTGGCGGTGTGATGGAGCGGAGAGTGACGGCGGTGTGTGTGCTCTTCTCCCCGCAGTGAGCGCCTCCACAGCCGCGCTGGTGTGGACAGCGCTGGGCCTGCTGCAGTGCGCGCGATGCTTGGTGATCTACAGACACGCTCCGGATTCAGGTATGGCCCACCTATTGGCTCAGTCAGGAAGTGGTTAAAGAGAGACCGGCTCTGCAGGTGGTGGGACGGCATTGCCCCTTCCAGATGTTTGTCAAACCTCAGTCATTCTTATCAAGTCACGTTTGAATTCACACCAGGACGTTCCAAAAAGCAGCTTCCAAATAATGATCACATTTATTATGGGAAAGGAAAATGCAGACCTTTCTGTGCCTGTGTGAAAAACAAATGTCTGCGATTAGTTGGGATTAACCTGTGGCACAAGTCAAACATGGAGGTCATTGATGGATTCATGAATCCTGCTGTCCACCAGGACCTCCTGCAGGAGATCAGTTCAAAGCCTCAAGCTCCAGCGCTTTTGGGCCAAAACAAGGGTCTCAAACTTGCAAACCCACTTCTGAACGGCTCGAAAATCACTATCTGGAGGAGCCAGGTCAAGGTCCGGACTTAAACCCTACAGCGCTGATGGCGGATGATGTCAAATTCGCTCATTAATATTCAAAAGCGCGAGACGCCCGAACGTTCGGACAAACTTACAATGGTGACACCTGCAACACGTATCATTTTGGAAAACGGCGACTGAGAAACACAGTGTAGAGCAGCGCCCGTGTGCTGTGTTTACCATACTGTGGTGAGGTTAGATGGATATTCAGACATCCGACATTAGCCTGACTAACCTGAGAGGGAACGACCGGCTAACTAAAGCCGCAACTAGCGCTAGCTAACGTCACCGCAGACTGATGAACTGTAGAGAGCACATGGGTGTCTTTGGTCACATTCTTTACCATCGTACATGCTCATACCTAGGGCTGTGGTTAAACGATAACAGTCTGGTATCGGAAAAAAGGTTTATAATATCAATAATAATTAAAGCCGTAAGCGGCATTTAGAGGCCCTCGCGAGCTGCGTTGGCCAGTTGGCACACGCCGTCGCACGCCACCGCGATAACCGGGGGGCGCTGCCGCGCCCTACGTGGCTATGCTGTCCTGCCACCTTCGGTCGAGTTTATAAAAGAGCAAAGGCAAGAAATAGATCAGATCACTCGATGTTTCCCAAAATGGCCGACTTCGTGTTGGTTGCCTAGCAACCACGTAATGTACTTTATTGTTCGGACAGTCATGAGCACGTTTGTGCCCCATATACGTATCATCGGAAAGGTCTCACGTCCAGTAATCCACCCGTGAGGTTCATTTTCAATTACAAGCGTGTTGTGCTCATCACGTTTTCAACGTTTCCTAATGCCGTTTTTTTTCATATTTTTGTTCAAGCAAAAATATAAACCTATATTACCAGACAGGCCTCGATGCCCTGAGTCACTCTATAGTGTTTTAGGGACTGGGGAGGGGCCATGGTCGATGCCTTGCGCTCGTATTCGACCACTTTCTTGTCAATGTTGCGCCACACCAGGATTTTTCACCTTTTTTCATGCGAGCAGTTACAAATGTCCATGTCACCGGACAGGTCGGGGTGCCGGGGCCCCCCCTGTTACTGTCTTGTGCATGGGGAGCGCTCTGCACTCTGTTTCTTGAGCACTACGCGCTCTTTTAGGGACGAATAACACTGCCTTACACTTGTATTCCGCTTTAAATTACCAAATTTCTCAAAGCCTACACTGTCGTCATTATTCACTCCATACTGGTAAGCTACTGTTGTAGCCACAGCTGCCTTGGGGTAGACTGATGAAAGCGAGGCAACCAGCCATCGGCCTCTCTGACCACCACCAACCACTCACTCACTGCATTCCCTCCTGGTGTTACCATCCGGTCTCCCAACCAGGTACTGAGGCCCTCCTGCTCAGCGTCCGAGTTCTGACGGGACCCGGCAGAGCCAAGGCGGTGTGGCCTGGGTTCAGGACTGCTGGTGTCAAAGGCAGCTACAGAAAAGAAGTCAATCTTTAGATCCACGTTTAGATGCTGTTGGTCCTGCAGGATTAAAGGAAGTGACTTGGTTGTCCCCCCCCCCCATTTTTTTATTTTGGGTTTTGTCCCTATTTTTTCTTGTTTAAACATTAAAGAATGTCTAAATCAGAACCAAAACAAGGCTAAAATGGAAGTCCAATTGGAAAATGGTGACTGAAACTTTTGTTTTAGTCTGTGTGGGAAACAAAGGAATCGACCTCCGTGATTTCACAATGAACTGTGGCTTCTTACGGTACAGATGTTACGTCACATAAGTTCCCACTAATACTTTTTTTAACATCTAATTGAGAATGAGGAACATTTGGAAGGATCAGTGTTCGGACTCGAGTAAATGGACGGGGCTTTTCTTCTGGATATGACATTTCGCTGATGTCTGTAATGTTCTATTCAGTGTTTCCTCCTGTTAGTGCAGCTGCAGCGCCAGGACAAACTGTTACAGGTTCCACTGCAGCGATCATGTACAGTATGTGATCTTTGACCTTTGATAGAAGTCTGAAATTTGTACAGCTCAACTAAACTTCAACAAGAATTCCAGAGCTTGTTTTATGGAGGTCTGAACTACATATTCTGTAGTTCAGAAAGTCTATTTTTTACTAAAAGCACTGTTTAAACTCACATGGATTTGACCGATTTGGTGATTCACTCATATTTATGAGAAGTCGCATTAAGAATGAAGCAGCTCTGAAGCTCTGAGGCTGGCCGACTAAAGTCCTGCTAAAGGGACTTTCTCCTGCTGTGTGGATGTGGCTTATGAGACTTTTGTCAGGAAACCCTTCTCTCACACATCACCACTGGTTTTATGAAAAAAAAACATAACAAAACAACATGTGTTAAACAGCTTCCTGAAGGTGTTGGACCAATGTGGGCAAACTAAAGCCAGGGGCCAAAAGCGGCCCGTTAAGTCCTTCTATCCAGCCCGCAAACATAAAGAAGCATAAAATAATTAAACAGTGAACAGCACTGATATTTTCATAACTGCTGCTATTTTGCTGCTTTTTTAATGTGCAATGACAATCTTTTTCTGATGCCTATACTAAAATATTTGTACAACCAGAAACAGAACAACAATGTTTAGGATATATTCCATTTGACCATAGCGAGAGAAATGCTCCTGGATGATCTTGCTTGGAGGTTGAAAATCTTGGTCCCTCCTCAGGTGCGGTGAGGCTGGGGCAGCAGGAGGCCAGCTCCTTCCTGTCCCGCGCACTGCTCTACAACAGGTGGGACTTTGAGCTGGTGGTGCGGGACAACCTGGAGAGGGAGTGCAACGAGGAGGTCTGCAGCTACGAGGAGGCGCGCGAGGTCTTTGAGGACACCGTCCAGACGGTGCGTGCACTCACATGGCCCTGCTCAGTCCAGGATTACGAGGCATTCAACTGTACCAGCCAATAAAGCAGGAAAATGCAGTACTAACACATATTTAAGAGGTCAGAGATGATATCATCGAGAATTCTCAAACGGACTGAGCATTAATGTCTTTGTCCTCAGCCCCATGTTACCCAAGCGTCTGCTATTGGCATCAGTATGAAAGGTCGACATTTATCCTCCTGTTCAAACTTAGATTGGGGCAGATCCCGTGTGCAAAATGCCCGTCAATATTCGAGGGGGTCCCCATCTCCAAATTGTTATTTTAAAGGATCTATATCCTGCTATTTTATCCATTCCAAAGTTAAGTATAGGCATGTATATGATATATTGTACCTCTACCACTGTGGAGCACTCATTTTAGTGATAAATATAAGTGTTTTCTGGAGGTATTTTTCAAACCTGGAAGACACAACGCTTCGATTCAGTTAACTCCGCCCCCTCTCTCCGCACATACAACTTTACCGTAATATAAATAAACAGCAATAAGTGAAGTTACTTCACGATGCAGTTATACGGAGTTGACATCTGCAACACAGCTTCATAAATGGCTAACACACACACGCTAACACACAAGCTAACACGCGCTAACACACAAGTTAACACACAAGCTAACACACAAGCTAACACACAAGCTAACACACACGCTAACACACAAGCTAACACACACGCTAACACACACGCTAACACACAAGCTAACACACACAACTTCTGGCGAGTGGCCTCTTCTTAAGAAGGTTGAATAAAGTCCTCGTAGCCAAACGCGCTTCTTTTTCTCCGTGACATTATCGTTAGGTAAGAATAAAGAACAGGTGTGTCCAGTTATAACGAGCTCCATCTTCAGCTGCAGCGCAAACATGACTGATCTGTTCAGACGCTCAGTTTGTTTTGGCACCGGCTGATCTGGAAGCACCTCGGGCACATCCTTTCTTTTTTTTTTTTCTCTTTGTTTCTGACAAAGCTGTTTTACGAATTAAGATCAGGCCATAAGACATTACATTACAGACGTCGAGCACTTCCGTTCCGCTGTGACGACACAACTGAACACTCAGTCGTTCACCAGGAGAGGGCGGAGCAGCTGCTCAGAGAGCAGGATTCAGGAGGATTACTGAGAGCTGCATGAATGAAGCCAAACACACTCTGGGAGTGTTTTTGATAAGGAAATAGCATAACAACATGGCTAAAAGCTCCAAAAAGTCGATTTTGCATGATATAGGACCTTTTAATAGTTATTTTCACTGCAGACTTGGTCCAATCCACTCGGCTTTCGGCTACAGTGACTGAAATGACCGCTCTGCCATGGCTACAGTGACTGATGAGAGGGGCAAAATACGGTAGTTTCCCGGCCAAAATGGGACACTTGACAGAGCTGACAGGGCATCATCAGTGGCATTGTTCAGAACTCATGGAAAAGTTCACTGGTTTCGTGCAGAAAAATGAACCTCTGCAGGAGCCAATTGATGATAATGTCCGGTCTGGCACATAGACTGTATATAAATGGACAGCTTCTGCTCACTCCTCCCCGTTTACCATAATGACCACGCTCGAGGGGCAATTCATGGCGGATTTACAGACTCCTCCTCACCAGCTCTGACGAAGCATGTTCCTAAAAGGGCATAAGGGCGGGATCTTCACTGTAGACTCCGCCCTTGCGTGACGTGTAGCTCGCGCTGCTCCAATGCTAACAGTCGGACCCTCATTAAGTACGAGATTTCTAAAATTCTTCTTATGAAAACCAGCCTGGTTTCATAAATTGAGACTAACCCAGCGTTATCACAGGAGGAAGATCCAGCCTAGTCTAGTGTTGAAAAAATAGAAACCAGGCGTTAAAGTTGTTTTTAACGTGTCTAAACTCCAATGCTTTTCAATGGGGCACTAGTGGCGATATGGAGGTACTACAGCAATGGCGGCCTCTAGTGTGGTGGGCATAAAGCAGAGCAGCCAGCGGGCATTGGTCTGGCACCACGGTGAAGTTAGCTGGATACTGCAGCGTCTGTGAAGCCGACAGACACGCACGGGGAAGCGGCTAGCGCTCAGATTTAGGGACCGTCAGAAAATGACTTAAATTGTGGTAGTGTAGTATCATCTATGCTGAGTCTGCACAATGCGCCCAATCCCTGCCCACGACGGGCCCTTCCAATGCCACTGGTCCAGCTCACATACACCGCAGAGTGCGCTTGTGTCTGCACCTACGCCCTCAAGATCGGGCCCCAGGGGTCTGATGGGTTAACCAGAGGGGTCGGACCCCCCCGTATTTGACACACTGGGCAGATCATATTGTCTGTTTTGTTAGGGGTTGGAAAACAAACCATGGCTGCATCTCAAAAGTGACACTTCCTCCTCACCTTTTCTACGTCATGAGGCTGGCCATGAGGTTTCCCTGCATCTAAGACAACTGGAATTCATCAGGACAATAGATACATACTTGTCACGGCCTGGCCCAGGGGGAAGAGAACCTCTCATGGGGATCTCAATTTTTCAAAGTTTTTGAAAAATGGTGATTCCCATGAGAGGTTTTCTTCCTCGTTGCCATTTGTATCTATTTGAACCTTCCTAACCCAGTGGCTGAAACAACTAGGAAAGTACATTGCCAACAACAACAAAGCCACACAATGGACTACAATATGCCTCTGCTAAAGCAGTATTACAGCAAACATGCAGCTCCTCCTCCTAACTGCACTGACACATCTGGATGCTCCTCATCACAGCTGATGATGACGCACGTTCAGGTCAACGATAAGGAGAAGGAGCTTCCTGAACTTATTGCCTCTTTTTAGATGCAGCCAATGAAAACACATGTGGATTTTCCTTTTGGAGATTGAAGCGAGGGCGTTAACTGTGGATTGTACAAGTCTAACTGTTTCATCCTGAGCTGCCCTGTCTGATGAAACTTATGGGCCCAAAATACTTCAATCTATCAATCATTTTTTCTCTTGTTTTAGGACATCTTCTGGAAGGAATACGTTACAGGTAAGAGCCTGTCCAGATAATTTACCGAAATCCATCTGGTCATTTCAAATTGCACTACAAATTGATATGCTGCCGAGTGTAACACGTTTCAGTCCTCAAACGGCACCGTAGCACAGCAGAGGGATTCGGCAACACTATGTGCCCAAGAATCAGGGAGAGGCCAGTGGCATGCCCCAGGCCCCCCCTCTATGGAGAGCCTTGTCCCTGCTCTATACCGGCCCATTGAGATCAGGTGAACGACCCTCTTTTGTTAAGGCAGGTTCACCCAGTGACTCAGCGGGACAAGGACTGGAGTGAAACTGTCAACCACTAGAAGAGGATTTTTTGGCAGTTTTTGGCTCCCTCCTCCTGGGAGGAGCCGGGTCTGACTTAGACTGAGCTCCAGTTTGGGTCATAGTGTCTTTTCTGACCGAAAGAGCTAAGGAGAAGCTTTAATGTCTCTGTCCTGTTAGAATGGGACGCTCCTCCGGTGGACGTGTCTTTAATGTCTGTCCTGTTAGAATGGGACGCTCCTCCGGTGGACGTGTCTTTAATGTCTGTCCTGTTAGAATGGGACGCTCCTCAGGTGGACGTGTCTTTAATGTCTCTGTCCTGTTAGAATGGGACGCTCCTCAGGTGGACGTGTCTTTAATGTCTCTGTCCCGTTAGAATGGGACGATCCTCAGGTGGACGTGTCTTTAATGTCTGTCCTGTTAGAATGGGACGCTCCTCCGGTGGACGTGTCTTTAATGTCTCTGTCCTGTTAGAATGGGACGCTCCTCCGGTGGACGTGTCTTTAATGTCTCTGTCCTGTTAGAATGGGACGCTCCTCAGGTGGGCGTGTCTTTAATGTCTCTGTCCTGTTAGAATGGGACGCTCCTCAGGTGGGCGTGTCTTTAATATCTCTGTCCTGTTAGAATGGGACGCTCCTCCGGTGGACGTGTCTTTAATGTCTCTGTCCTGTTAGAATGGGACGCTCCTCAGGTGGGCGTGTCTTTAATATCTCTGTCCTGTTAGAAGGGGACGCTCCTCAGGTGGACGTGTCTTTAATGTCTCTGTCCTGTTAGAATGGGACGCTCCTCCGGTGGACGTGTCTTTAATGTCTCTGTCCTGTTAGAAGGGGACGCTCCTCAGGTGGACGTGTCTTTAATATCTCTGTCCTGTTAGAATGGGACGCTCCTCAGGTGGACGTGTCTTTAATGTCTCTGTCCTGTTAGAATGGGACGCTCCTCAGGTGGACGTGTCTTTAATGTCTCTGTCCTGTTAGAATGGGACGCTCCTCAGGTGGACGTGTCTTTAATGTCTCTGTCCTGTTAGAATGGGACGCTCCTCAGGTGGACGTGTCTTTAATGTCTCTGTCCTGTTAGAATGGGACGCTCCTCCGGTGGACGTGTCTTTAATGTCTCTGTCCTGTTAGAGTGGGACGCTCCTCAGGTGGACGTGTCTTTAATGTCTCTGTCCTGTTAGAATGGGACGCTCCTCAGGTGGGCGTGTCTTTAATATCTCTGTCCTGTTAGAATGGGACGCTCCTCCGGTGGACGTGTCTTTAATGTCTCTGTCCTGTTAGAATGGGACGCTCCTCAGGTGGGCGTGTCTTTAATATCTCTGTCCTGTTAGAAGGGGACGCTCCTCAGGTGGACGTGTCTTTAATGTCTCTGTCCTGTTAGAATGGGACGCTCCTCGTGTCTTTAATGTCTCTGTCCTGTTAGAATGGGACGCTCCTCGTGTCTTTAATGTCTCTGTCCTGTTAGAATGGGACGCTCCTCGTGTCTTTAATATCTCTGTCCTGTTAGAATGGGACGCTCCTCAGGTGGACGTGTCTTTAATGTCTCTGTCCTGTTAGAATGGGACGCTCCTCCGGTGGACGTGTCTTTAATGTCTCTGTCCTGTTAGAATGGGACGCTCCTCAGGTGGACGTGTCTTTAATGTCTCTGTCCTGTTAGAATGGGACGCTCCTCAGGTGGGCGTGTCTTTAATATCTCTGTCCTGTTAGAATGGGACGCTCCTCAGGTGGACGTGTCTTTAATGTCTCTGTCCTGTTAGAATGGGACGCTCCTCCGGTGGACGTGTCTTTAATGTCTCTGTCCTGTTAGAATGGGACGCTCCTCCGGTGGACGTGTCTTTAATGTCTCTGTCCTGTTAGAATGGGACGCTCCTCAGGTGGGCGTGTCTTTAATATCTCTGTCCTGTTAGAATGGGACGCTCCTCGTGTCTTTAATGTCTCTGTCCTGTTAGAATGGGACGCTCCTCCGGTGGACGTGTCTTTAATGTCTCTGTCCTGTTAGAATGGGACGCTCCTCAGGTGGACGTGTCTTTAATGTCTCTGTCCTGTTAGAATGGGACGCTCCTCCGGTGGACGTGTCTTTAATGTCTCTGTCCTGTTAGAATGGGACGCTCCTCAGGTGGACGTGTCTTTAATGTCTCTGTCCTGTTAGAATGGGACGCTCCTCAGGTGGGCGTGTCTTTAATATCTCTGTCCTGTTAGAATGGGACGCTCCTCGTGTCTTTAATATCTCTGTCCTGTTAGAATGGGACGCTCCTCCGGTGGACGTGTCTTTAATGTCTCTGTCCTGTTAGAATGGGACGCTCCTCAGGTGGACGTGTCTTTAATGTCTCTGTCCTGTTAGAATGGGACGCTCCTCCGGTGGACGTGTCTTTAATGTCTCTGTCCTGTTAGAATGGGACGCTCCTCAGGTGGACGTGTCTTTAATGTCTCTGTCCTGTTAGAATGGGACGCTCCTCAGGTGGGCGTGTCTTTAATATCTCTGTCCTGTTAGAATGGGACGCTCCTCCGGTGGACGTGTCTTTAATGTCTCTGTCCTGTTAGAATGGGACGCTCCTCAGGTGGGCGTGTCTTTAATATCTCTGTCCTGTTAGAATGGGACGCTCCTCGTGTCTTTAATGTCTCTGTCCTGTTAGAATGGGACGCTCCTCCGGTGGACGTGTCTTTAATGTCTCTGTCCTGTTAGAATGGGACGCTCCTCAGGTGGACGTGTCTTTAATGTCTCTGTCCTGTTAGAATGGGACGCTCCTCAGGTGGACGTGTCTTTAATGTCTCTGTCCTGTTAGAATGGGACGCTCCTCAGGTGGACGTGTCTTTAATGTCTCTGTCCTATTAGAATGGGACGCTCCTCAGGTGGACGTGTCTTTAATGTCTCTGTCCTGTTAGAATGGGACGCTCCTCCGGTGGACGTGTCTTTAATATCTCTGTCCTGTTAGAATGGGACGCTCCTCGTGTCTTTAATGTCTCTGTCCTGTTAGAATGGGACGCTCCTCAGGTGGACGTGTCTTTAATGTCTCTGTCCTATTAGAATGGGACGCTCCTCAGGTGGACGTGTCTTTAATGTCTCTGTCCTGTTAGAAGGGGACGCTCCTCAGGTGGACGTGTCTTTAATGTCTCTGTCCTGTTAGAATGGGACGCTCCTCGTGTCTTTAATGTCTCTGTCCTGTTAGAATGGGACGCTCCTCGTGTCTTTAATGTCTCTGTCCTGTTAGAATGGGACGCTCCTCAGGTGGACGTGTCTTTAATGTCTCTGTCCTGTTAGAATGGGACGCTCCTCGTGTCTTTAATGTCTCTGTCCTGTTAGAATGGGACGCTCCTCAGGTGGACGTGTCTTTAATGTCTCTGTCCTGTTAGAATGGGACGCTCCTCAGGTGGACGTGTCTTTAATGTCTCTGTCCTGTTAGAATGGGACGCTCCTCAGGTGGACGTGTCTTTAATGTCTCTGTCCTGTTAGAATGGGACGCTCCTCGTGTCTTTAATGTCTCTGTCCTGTTAGAATGGGACGCTCCTCAGGTGGACGTGTCTTTAATGTCTCTGTCCTGTTAGAATGGGACGCTCCTCAGGTGGACGTGTCTTTAATGTCTCTGTCCTGTTAGAATGGGACGCTCCTCAGGTGGACGTGTCTTTAATGTCTCTGTCCTGTTAGAATGGGACGCTCCTCAGGTGGACGTGTCTTTAATGTCTCTGTCCCGTTAGAATGGGACGCTCCTCAGGTGGACGTGTCTTTAATGTCTCTGTCCTGTTAGAGTGGGACGCTCCTCAGGTGGACGTGTCTTTAATGTCTCTGTCCTGTTAGAGTGGGACGCTCCTCAGGTGGACGTGTCTTTAATGTCTCTGTCCTGTTAGAATGGGACGCTCCTCAGGTGGACGTGTCTTTAATGTCTCTGTCCTGTTAGAGTGGGACGCTCCTCAGGTGGACGTGTCTTTAATGTCTCTGTCCTGTTAGAATGGGACGCTCCTCAGGTGGACGTGTCTTTAATGTCTCTGTCCTGTTAGAATGGGACGCTCCTCAGGTGGACGTGTCTTTAATGTCTCTGTCCTGTTAGAATGGGACGCTCCTCAGGTGGACGTGTCTTTAATGTCTCTGTCCTGTTAGAAGGGGACGCTCCTCAGGTGGACGTGTCTTTAATGTCTCTGTCCTGTTAGAATGGGACGCTCCTCAGGTGGACGTGTCTTTAATGTCTCTGTCCTGTTAGAATGGGACGCTCCTCAGGTGGACGTGTCTTTAATGTCTCTGTCCTGTTAGAATGGGACGCTCCTCAGGTGGACGTGTCTTTAATGTCTCTGTCCTGTTAGAATGGGACGCTCCTCAGGTGGACGTGTCTTTAATGTCTTTGTCCTGTTAGAATGGGACGCTCCTCAGGTGGACGTGTCTTTAATGTCTCTGTCCTGTTAGAATGGGACGCTCCTCAGGTGGGCGTGTCTTTAATGTCTCTGTCCTGTTAGAATGGGACGCTCCTCAGGTGGGCGTGTCTTTAATATCTCTGTCCTGTTAGAATGGGACGCTCCTCAGGTGGACGTGTCTTTAATGTCTCTGTCCTGTTAGAATGGGACGCTCCTCAGGTGGGCGTGTCTTTAATGTCTCTGTCCTGTTAGAATGGGACGCTCCTCGTGTCTTTAATGTCTCTGTCCTGTTAGAATGGGACGTTCCTCAGGTGGACGTGTCTTTAATGTCTCTGTCCTGTTAGAATGGGACGCTCCTCAGGTGGACGTGTCTTTAATGTCTCTGTCCTGTTAGAATGGGACGCTCCTCCGGTGGACGTGTCTTTAATGTCTCTGTCCTGTTAGAATGGGACGCTCCTCAGGTGGACGTGTCTTTAATGTCTCTGTCCTGTTAGAATGGGACGCTCCTCAGGTGGACGTGTCTTTAATGTCTCTGTCCTGTTAGAATGGGACGCTCCTCCGGTGGACATGTCTTTAATGTCTCTGTCCTGTTAGAATGGGACGCTCCTCAGGTGGACGTGTCTTTAATGTCTCTGTCCTGTTAGAATGGGACGCTCCTCAGGTGGACGTGTCTTTAATGTCTCTGTCCTGTTAGAATGGGACGCTCCTCGTGTCTTTAATGTCTCTGTCCTGTTAGAATGGGACGCTCCTCCGGTGGACGTGTCTTTAATGCCTCTGTCCTGTTAGAATGGGACGCTCCTCAGGTGGATGTGTCTTTAATGTCTCTGTCCTGTTAGAATGGGACGCTCCTCAGGTGGACGTGTCTTTAATGTCTCTGTCCTGTTAGAATGGGACGCTCCTCGTGTCTTTAATGTCTCTGTCCTGTTAGAATGGGACGCTCCTCAGGTGGACGTGTCTTTAATGTCTGTCCTGTTAGAATGGGACGCTCCTCAGGTGGACGTGTCTTTAATGTCTCTGTCCTGTTAGAATGGGACGCTCCTCAGGTGGGCGTGTCTTTAATGTCTGTCCTGTTAGAATGGGACGCTCCTCACGTGGACGTGTCTTTAATGTCTCTGTCCTGTTAGAATGGGACGCTCCTCAGGTGGACGTGTCTTTAATGTCTCTGTCCTGTTAGAATGGGACGCTCCTCAGGTGGGCGTGTCTTTAATGTCTCTGTCCTGTTAGAATGGGACGCTCCTCAGGTGGACGTGTCTTTAATGTCTCTGTCCTGTTAGAATGGGACGCTCCTCAGGTGGACGTGTCTTTAATGTCTCTGTCCTGTTAGAATGGGACGCTCCTCAGGTGGACGTGTCTTTAATGTCTCTGTCCTGTTAGAATGGGACGCTCCTCCGGTGGACGTGTCTTTAATGCCTCTGTCCTGTTAGAATGGGACGCTCCTCAGGTGGACGTGTCTTTAATGTCTGTCCTGTTAGAATGGGACGCTCCTCGTGTCTTTAATGTCTCTGTCCTGTTAGAATGGGACGCTCCTCGTGTCTTTAATGTCTCTGTCCTGTTAGAATGGGACGCTCCTCGTGTCTTTAATGTCTCTGTCCTGTTAGAATGGGACGCTCCTCGTGTCTTTAATGTCTCTGTCCTGTTAGAATGGGACGCTCCTCGTGTCTTTAATGTCTCTGTCCTGTTAGAATGGGACGCTCCTCAGGTGGACGTGTCTTTAATGTCTCTGTCCTGTTAGAATGGGACGCTCCTCCGGTGGACGTCTCTGGGCTGGTGGCTGGGCTCATGGCTCTGCTGGTGTCCGCTGTCATCGCTGCTGTGCTGGGAGTCTACTGCTACAAGGCCCGGCACAAGACAGGACGCCCACAGTGAGTACCACAGCAGCACTTAACCCAGAGAGCACCCCACACCGGATCAAACATGGGGCCAGGCTGATCGAGGATTCACCTATTGTACATTTTTTAGTGGTAGTGGTATCCCCCAACACACTAACACCTGCCCCAGGCCAGTATATCCCTCACACACCTACACCCTGCCCCAGGCCAGTATATCCCTCACACACCTACACCCTGCCCCAGGCCAGTATATCCCTCACACCCCTACACCCTGCCCCAGACCAGTATATCCCTCACACCCCTGGCCCCAGGAGAGTCTAAAGGCCAACGCACACCAAGGTTGTGGTGACGCGCAGCGACGCTCACCCTGCGCCATGTTTCAGATGTGCTGAATTCAGATGAGGCAGCACGGAGGGAAACATGTTCTTTGCCTCACAGCCCGAGATCGCTCTGTTTGGAGAAGCTCCTCTTGCTTTTCCAAACAGAGAAACCATTGTCAGGGCTATTTGAGTCATGATAAATGAATAAATCACATGTTTAAAGCACCGCACAATTTGAGAAAAGCCTTAGAAGTGCCGTGACGCGCTCCAGTGTGTGTAGACACATACAGCCTTATTTACACAGTCCTATTTTTACTGGAAAAACTGTTTCATCTCCCTTATGAGCATGCACAATGGGTGCGCCGCAAGGCTCTATATTGGGGCCCTTGTTGTTTTCTGAATGACTTTCCATCTGTGTGTATTAATGGTAAAATGATACGTATGCTGATGACAATGTGATGTATATTCATGGTAAAACTGTTAAAGATGTAAAAGTGTGTACATGTTCACACTTTTTCATACCAGGCCAAAATAATGTCTTCTTTTAAAACAAACCTGTTAACATAATGTACTGTAATTGGTGTAATTACTGTATTTGCGAAAAGGTATTTGCAAATTAACGCTTAGGAATGAATGTAATGTAAGTGTGTAATCATTTAAGTGTAACATATTATTAATCTGTAGACATCTGTAGACATCTGTAGACATCAGCCTCGCAGGGACTGCAGGTGTTAATTAGTACAAGTGCTACAACTGAGTACAATGACTCTCTCCTTTTTGAAGTTAATATAAGTATATTGTACATTGTCCCTGTTCAAATAAATAACCTTAACTAAATGATAAAAATGACAAGCGTTACCTCCTCTGAGCAGAAGAAACCACAAATAATCAAGAATTCATGATTTTATATTGTGATGGCAGAGCGATGAATAAGTGCATTTATAATGGAAGTAAATGGGGCATGAAGAGCCACTAAGGTTACATGAGGATAGTGTTTCTAACGTTAAGTGTTTAGCAGGTGAGCACCAGGAGAGAGGATGGATTTGTATCATCGAGCTCGTCTGGACTTTCTCCCACATTTAGAGCCCCAGAATGGTTCCCTAACAGTTGGTTTTCAAACTGGGTGATGATCGATCTTGTAGTTCCATGTCTTAGTTTTTGATCCATTGTTATTAGTTGACAGAGATATCAGTCCATCTAATCCTGTTTGCACTGAATGATTGAATTGTGTGTGCAGAAACCCGGTGAGGATGGCCGGGGATGGGCGCCCGGCTGCAGAGATGGTGCCTCTGTCTGGGATCGTCGCTCCAGCTTTACCCAGCTACAACGAGGCTCTGACCAGGAGCGGGCAGCACGACGCGCCCCCGCCCCCCTACTCTGGGTAGGTCTCAGTACGGCCCGGCACAGACGGGTGTTGCTTTTTGTCATTTTTAACCATGTTTCCTAATGTTCCTTGCTCAAGAGTAGGACCGGGTACCATTACCATTTTTTTTTACCAGTACTTTAACGATACTTTCGATACTAATACCTGAACGCTACTTTTTTCTGATCCCTATACTAAAATATTGGTCTAGAACCAGAAAACAGAACAATGAACTTACAGTTTCGGTTTCATATCCAATGTGTGAAACATTTGGAATAATTTGTGGAAAAGTGGGAGAAATTGTGGCAAATTTAAGGAAAATTAGTTTTAGAAAAATTGGGGCAAAAATTGGTTAAAAATATTTTTTGCCCCATTTTGGATTTTTTTTGTAAAATTAGGCAAAAATAAAATTTAAAAAAGGCCAAACATTGAGAAACAAAAACTATTGATTTGAGATGAAACAAGCAAGTCTTTCTTTAACCAACAGCATCAAAATGTTTTTATTTTGTATCTGCTTATGTTTCATTTTTTCGATACCAGTTGAGCCTAAACTCTTTACGATACCATACTGTTATGTGTAGCTGAATACAGGAGCCCTTAAATAACGTAGCGCCCCCACCTGGCCATCCAGGTGAAAAATGTCTGGACTTCCCTTCATTGTTTAATAAAGCCACATTTTTGAATTAAGCGTTACGACCATTGTTAACCATTTATAAAGATCTGGTTGCCATAGTAACAGCTTCCCGTCCCTGTGTCTGGTTGAGGTTAGGAAAAGGGTTTGTGCGAAGCCGTGTCTGAATGTCCTCACTATTCCCTTTAGTGCCGCACTCTAATATCTACAATCTCAGGCACTCATCCTGTTGCTGAGTTTACGAGGGCTGCACAGGAGACTTTTAGCTCAGACATTTTGGGAATTTTCAAGAATTAAAAACTGTGAAAATTTGCAATTGGATGCGTTTTGGAGCCAGCTCCATTATTTAGAATGAGTGAAAATAAAAATGAAAATAGCGAAGGATAAAATTAGGACGATGTTGCGCATGTTAAAGGAATAGGCCACCGTTTTTACATACTGAGATATGTTCTTACCTCACTTTAGACGTGTTAATATATCCCCGTCTGGTCTTTGTCCGTGCGCTCTGCCAGGCAAACGGAGCACATACGCAGCCTCTCCCACATGTCACATAGCTCCAAAAAAGCTCACGATAGAAGCTACCAAGCTCTTCCACGTGTTCCCTATTTAAATAAAGTGTTTTCATGCGAAGTATATTTACACAGAAATGTAACATGTCGATTTTATAAGCTAATAAAAAGGGGGACTATATTGTGAGGCGTAATGATACAGGAGCACAACGTCCGCGCAGTAACTCCTAAAGACTTCCCCCGCTCACTTCCGTCAATAACCTTTAGGAGTTACTGCGCGGACGTTTTACTCCTCGTATCATTACGCCTCACAATATAGTCCCCCTTTTTATTTGCTTATAAAATCGACATGTTACATTTCTGTGTAAATATACTTCGCATGAAAACACTTCACGTAACTTTATTTAAATAGGGAACACGTGGAAGAGCTTGGTAGCTTCTATCGTGAGCTTTTTTGGAGCTATGTGACATGTGGGAGAGGCTGCGTATGTGCTCCGTTTGCCTGGCAGAGTGCACGGACAAAGACCAGACGGGGATATATTAACACGTCTAAAGTGAGGTAAGAACATATTTTAGTATGTAAAAACGGTGGCCTATTCCTTTAAGACAATGACAAGCCTGTGTTCCATAATGACTTCAGAAAGGGCAAAAAAGTTTCAAAGTTTTAATGGAAAATCCATAGGAGCCAGGAACGTCCAGAGCAAGTTGCCATATCCTGGTGGTTAGAGGAAGAAGTGTGTTCTTAATCTTACAGTCTATGGACTTTTTTTTTTTTTTACATTTACGTATTACATGTGATTTAATCAGATGATCCCAAAATGGTGGGCAAATCTGCACATTTTCCATCTATGGATTTAGAGCCACAGTTCTATTAGCAACAGGGTTGCCAGGTCTCGGCCGCCAAACCCGCCTAAAAATAACTGGAAAAACGCCCCAAATCCATGGACACAGCAGAAATGTTTTCTGGTTTTACTAGTGTTTAAAGCCCATGTGCTCCTGCAGTGATGAGAAACCGCCTCATTCTCCGTCACAGAAAAAGTAGCTCTGAGAGCCTTGGATTTTGAGATTTTGAGCATGGCAACAAAAACAACCAGCAGGCAGATTTTTTCACCCCCAGAAAGGCTTAAAAAGCCACCCAATTCTGCAGTTTAACCGTCTAATACACAAGCTTTTTGTTGTTTGTGCAGTTCAGCATTTCCTGGGTTTTGTTCTAAACCATAGCTGAGCGTTCTGAGCAGTCCTCTGGCATTTATTACGACACCATCTATTTGTTAGCTCATTCCCGCTCGAGCCAGAAGGAGGTGCTCTGATCATGAACAAGCCACAATTATGCATCTACTGTAAATGTATTAGCTCCAAAGAGGAAAACATCTGTTTACCAGAATATCAGAAGAGTTGTTTTCAGTTTATGATACTCACTTGTTCTTCCTTTGGCCACAGGGGGGCGCCGTCGGAGATGGGGCAGCAGGATGCAGCAGCAGATAGAGATGCCTGAGATGTCTGTCCAGAATGTTTTCTGGTTTCTTATGTACAAAAGAGGCAAACCCTGTAGTCTAGAGCTCAACAAACCTTTTCTGAAATAATGCGTGGGATTTGTGTTTTAGTTCAGCACTTCTCTTACATGTTCATGATCCTGGTCATGTGGAGAACACAGTGCACCATGATGTCAATCTTTATTTCAAAACAAACAAACAAAAAGCCTAGTTTGACTTTTCTTTTCTTTTATTCTATTCTATTTCTATTTAGTGTCAATGCAGTTGGAAGTTATGCCTGAATATCTTCTGACAGTTACATTTGTCCTTCTAAAATGGTATGTGGTTGTTAAGTCATTTGTTCTGATGATTTATGAATTAAAAATATTCTCTTCTCATATTAGAATATGTACATGTCAGACAACTTTTTTCTATTCTGAAAAATGTTTTCAAAAGTTGTAGCTTATAATAGAAATTTGAAAATTCAGAGCATTATTTTTTGTACTTTGTAAAGCCAAAATGTCGGGTCCATTATTTATTGCATTTGTCTGTGAGGTTGTGGGTTGGATTCCCGCGTGTCTGAAGTGTTCCTCATATATGTGCCACGCTGTGATCTGTGTGTGAAATAAAGGCCCACTCGTCCTGACAGATCCCATTGTTCATTCAAAACCTCTCAATATTGTCCTGTCAAAGCTTTCTCTGGATTTCTGCCCATCTCGTATTGCAGGACAATAGAAATAAAAAAGAAGCAACGTTCAATCCAAATGTATGCAGACAGTTAGTAGTTGGTATATCATATCAAACAGTCACAAGTCGTCATACACATCAATCAGCTTGACCCTTACCCTGACCCTGACCATACTTTTCAGAGTCTGTTAGCATTAGCCTGCTCAGTGTATTTTTCCTATAGCCGTTAGCATTAGCCATCAATCATAGCAAATTATGAACAATCCAGATGTTTTCAGCTGTTGTCAACCATCGGCCACAGTTCGGTCAAAGCCTCGTTAGAAATCATTAATGAATGCACAGACCTTTGGGGATTTGACTTTAGATGCAAATGAGCTTTTCCTGGGTCAGATCCTTATCCAGTGACCACGACACATCATCATATATGTTAGTCTGTGTTCATGATAATCAATACAAATGTATTTATAGAGTGCCTTTATACAAGGCTGTAGTGCAAAGTGCTTTACAGACTAAAAACAAATCGTGCCCACCCATGCATGCACATAGAAGCAGACAATAAGACTCATGCTAACCCCACCCCCTCCCATAGCCCGCACGTACACACACACGCACACGCGCACACGCACACACACGCACACACACACGCACACAGCCAGGTGCCAGTACCGCACCCGAGGCAGAGGGCGCCCTCAGAAAAACAATATTTACAAATAATGACATTAAATAAAGATAAATAAATACAAACAATAAAAACTCTATAATAAGCTAATTATAATCATAAATAATTATAAAAATAACTGAATAAATAAATAAAAAGGTTGAAAATAAATGGATATCATCTAAAAGGTGGGTCTTGAGCCTGCTCTTAAAAACATTGTCGTTCTCTGCAGCCCTGAGCTCCTCCTCAGGTGGTTCCAGAGGCGAGGGCCGTAATATTGAGTCTTTTTGTTGACTTTAGGAATAAGGAGCCCCCTGCCGGAGGAGCGAAGGGGCCGTGAAGGTTCATAAGGTAAAAGCAGTTCTGAAAGATAAGAAGGACCAAGACCAATATAAGTAATAAAAAAAAAAAAAAAAGAAGGACCAAGACCATTAAAGGGACTATATGGAGTGTTGTTTGTATTTTCCTCCCCCTACATGTTCCACCATGTCCTAATGTGTAGAATGAGCTCAGACCTGTTCACCACAACTGCCTCTAAAATCCTGCACTGTCACTCAGGTGTTACTTCGGGGCCAAAGTGCCGTCATGGACAGGCTTTAATATAGAAGGTGCAGTTGCATGTATGACCTGAGGTGGCAGTAGTGAGTATAAAATGGCTAACTTGCGTCTAGCCCCTTTAAGACATTTAAAAAGCATTAAAAGAACCTTGTAGGAACCAATAACGTAATAACGGCCGATAACATAATAAATTTGGCCTCTTTCAAAACGTACTAAGCCGATAATGTAATAACGATTTACTGGTCGATAATGTAACAATTATTACTTTATTGGCCTGATAAGATGAAAATTGTTCACAAATGTAATAAATTCAGCCAATAATGTAATGATATATACATTTTAATTCATTTTCAAAAACTAACACATTAAACCGTTTTTGTACTGTTGTCTCTAAATTGTTGACTGACCTGTTATTTTGTGGCCTTTTCCGTCAGGTTTGTATTTTGCTGTTTTTACTGTTTTATTTTCTCACTTAACTGGTCACCGGTAACTGGTCGTACCTCACATGTCTTTTCATATGACGGTGGCCCAGAGTGTAAGGCTCATGATGGAAAGGATGCAACAAATGCATGAAGTCCTACCCATGGCTACGATAGTAGTCTGTAGTAGAAAGGGAAAGATTGTGTCAAGAGAATTAGCATCATTATATAGGTTAAAAAAAAAAAAAATCCTATTATCATTGTACCAAACTTTAGTAAGTGATGAAAGACTCAGATACAGGATACAGATTCAGGAGCAGGGAACTCACTGTTAGATTACTGTCAGATCAGCCATTTGGGCCACTCTCACGTGCACCACATTCACACACAGGCAAGGTGGGTGAAGTGCCTTGCCCAAGGACACAGTGACGTCATTTACTAAGGGGAGCATGGATTGGAACCGGCAACCTTTACCATGGGCTACGGTCGTGGTCTGCTGCATATGAGCAAAGTTACTTAAAGTGAAAAAAGATTGTGATAAAAACAACACAAACAAAAAGCAGTAAAATACAAAAGCGGATGAAAAACACGGCCATTACAGCACATATATTATTATTGAATTCATTTGTGAACGATTTTCATCTTGTTAGGCCAAGAAGGCAAGAACCTGCCAATAACAAAGTAATTATTATTAACCTACTCACGTTACAACCTATTGTTGCCTACACACGCTACAACCTACTGTAACCTACACACATGACAACCTTCTGTAACCTACACATGTGACAATCTACTGCAACCTAAACACATGACAACCTACTGTTCCCTACACACGCTACAACCTACTGTAACCTACACACATGACAACCTTCTGTAACCTACACACATGACAACCTACTGCAACCTAAACGCATGACAACCTACTGTTCCCTACACACATGACAACCTACTGTTACCTACACACGCTACAACCTACTGTAACCTACACACATGACAACCTACTGTAACCTACACACATGACAACCTACTGTTCCCTACACACATGACAACCTACTGTTCCCTACACACATGACAACCTACTGTTACCTACACACATGACAACCTACTGTAACCTACACACATGACAACCTACTGTTCCCTACACACATGACAACCTACTGTTACCTACACACATGACAACCTACTGTTACCTACACACGTTACAACCTACTGTTACCTACACACATGACAACCTACTGTTCCCTACACACATGACAACCTACTGTTACCTACACACATGACAACCTACTGTTACCTACACACGCTACAACCTACTGTAACCTACACACATGACAACCTACTGTTACGTACACAAGTAACAACCTACTGTTCCCTACACACATGACAACCTACTGTTCCCTACACACATGACAACCTACTGTAACCTACACACATGACAACCTACTGTAACCTACACACATGACAACCTACTGTTCCCTACACACGCTACAACCTACTGTAACCTACACACGTGACAACCTACTGTAACCTACACACGTTACAACAGTCTGTAACCTACACACGCTACAACCTACTGTAACCTACACACATGACAACCTACTGTTCCCTACACACGCTACAACCTACTGTAACCTACACACGTGACAACCTACTGTAACCTACACACATGACAACCTACTGTTCCCTACACACGCTACAACCTACTGTAACCTACACACGTGACAACCTACTGTAACCTACACACATGACAACCTACTGTAACCTACACACATGACAACCTACTGTAACCTACACACATGACAACCTACTGTTACCTACACACGCTACAAACTACTGTAACCTACACACATGACAACCTACTGTTCCCTACACACGCTACAACCTACTGTTACCTACACACATGACAACCTATTCTTACCTACACACGTTACAACAGTCTGTAACCTACACACATGACAACCTACTGTAACCTACACACATGACAACCTACTGTAACCTACACACGTTACAACAGTCTGTAACCTACACACATGACAACCTACTGTAACCTACACACATGACAACCTACTGTAACCTACACACGTTACAACAGTCTGTAACCTACACACATGACAACCTACTGTAACCTACACACGTAACAACCTATTCTTACCTACACACGTTACAACAGTCTGTAACCTACACACATGACAACCTACTGTAACCTACACACGTTACAACCTACTGTTACCTACACACATGACAACCTACTGTAACCTACACACGTTACAACAGTCTGTAACCTACACACATGACAACCTACTGTAACCTACACACGTTACAACAGTCTGTAACCTACACACATGACAACCTACTGTAACCTACACACGTTACAACCTACTGTTACCTACACACATGACAACCTACTGTAACCTACACACGTTACAACCTACTGTTACCTACACACATGACAACCTACTGTAACCTACACACATGACAACCTACTGTTACCTACACACATGACAACCTACTGTAACCTACACACGTTACAACCTACTGTAACCTACACACGTTACAACCTACTGTTACCTACACACATGACAACCTACTGTTACCTACACACGCTACAACCTACTGTTACCTACACACATGACAACCTACTGTAACCTACACACGTTACAACCTACTGTAACCTACACACATGACAACCTACTGTAACCTACACACGTTACAACCTACTGTTACCTACACACATGACAACCTACTGTAACCTACACACGCTACAACCTACTGTTACCTACACACATGACAACCTACTGTTACCTACACACATGACAACCTACTGTAACCTACACACGTTACAACCTACTGTTACCTACACACATGACAACCTACTGTTGCCTAAACACATGACAACCTACTGTTACCTACACAAGTAACAACCTACTGTAACCTACACACATGACAACCTACTGTTCCCTACACACATGACAACCTACTGTTCCCTACACACATGACAACCTACTGTTACCTACACACATGACAACCTACTGTTACCTACACACATGACAACCTACTGTAACCTACACACATGACAACCTACTGTAACCTACACACATGACAACCTACTGTTACCTAAACACATGACAACCTACTGTTACCTACACACATGACAACCTACTGTAACCTACACACATGACAACCTACTGTAACCTAAACACATGACAACCTACTGTTACCTAAACACATGACAACCTACTGTTACCTAAACACATGACAACCTACTGTTACCTAAACACATGACAACCTACTGTAACCTAAACACGTTACAACCTACTGTTACCTACACACATGACAACCTACTGTAACCTACACACATGACAACCTACTGTAACCTACACACATGACAACCTACTGTAACCTAAACACATGACAACCTAATGTTACCTAAACACATGACAACCTACTGTAACCTACACACATGACAACCTACTGTAACCTACACACATGACAACCTACTGTTACCTACACACGTTACAACCTACTGTTACCTACACACATGACAACCTACTGTAACCTAAACACGTTACAACCTACTGTTACCTACACACATGACAACCTACTGTAACCTACACACATGACAACCTACTGTTACCTACACACGTTACAACCTAATGTTACCTACACACATGACAACCTACTGTTACCTACACACATGACAACCTACTGTTACCTACACACATGACAACCTACTGTTACCTACACACGTCACCGCCTCCCATTGGCAGAATACTGCATGATTTCCCGCGCGGCTGAAGCTGTTACGGTGCGCCTGTACGGTCTGAATATGAAAGTGAACGTCCTGAGCGCGCAGTGCGTGCACGCGCACGTGTGTGGAAGTTCCCCACATGCAGAGCCAGATGCGTGCCTGCGCTGGAGCGCGCAGGACTCCAGTGCTGCTGCTCAGAAAAATGGCGTCTTCTGAACAAAATGTGCCAAACTAACATCACAGTGGAACGGAGGACGCTGGACTTAAACATCATTTAGCGCCACGAGGAGACAATAGACTGTGATGGAGAGAGGCGGGAGCGGGTAGACCCCCCCTCCCTCTTCCTCACGCACACAAACGTGTGCGCGCGGTGTACAGCTCGTCAAACGGAGAAATATTCAGACGAAGTGGAGACCCCCACCCCGTCCCCCGCAGTCTGCCCTCCGCCTGCCCTGCAGCCTGCCCATGGAGAGGCTCTTCTCCGCGGCAGCCTTCGGAGACTCGGTGTCTGGGGTCGGGACAGCATGGACGTACGACAGGTCCGCCAGAGCCAGGTGCGTAAGGAGCAGAACAAAGGCTGAGACAGTGTGGGCTGTCGCTGCTGCTCGGGCTGCACGACTGTCCGCTGTCTGCGCGCTCAGAGCCCGCTGCTCCGTGCGCTATGCCGGGGTCTGCCGGGGCAGGGACGGGAGGGACGGGGCCAGGAGCCAGGGAGCAGCGTGTCCTCTGACATAGAGCCAAACCGAGCAGTGAGCCAGGTGATGTGCGCACGGCTGCGCTGTACAGTGTCTGCTCAGTTTGACAGTAAAATGGTGGAGCGGGGAGCTCAGGGCAGTGTAGCCCACAGTAGTGGTCTCGGGTCAGGCTGGAGCAGCTGCATGTGTTGGTATGGATTAGACTATAGATGTGAGGGGACCTTATGCATGAGGAGCCTGCTGCTGCAGCCTGCCTCCATCCCCGCTGCTGGGCTGGTGCAGGCTCACAGACGGAGCACACAGACAAAAGAGCCGCTGAAGCTGCTGCTCGCTCCGTCGTGACGCTGTGCTGGAATGAGCCGAGCTAAACGCTAGCCCCGCTCCAGCATCACTCCTGCCTACCGTCGCCTTGACAACAGCATCTGTTTCCACCAGCTCCACAGACGCTCCGCTCTACAGCCTATCACGGTCGGTCACGCGTAAAAACCCATTGATTGAATGAAATGAATAGCCCAAAGATGTTTCCTCATTTATGTGACACTGTACTCTCATGCTGTGAGCGGAGTCCTGTTTCCTGAGCCTGCCATCCAGAGGCTCCGCAGGTCCAGGCAGAGTAGACATCAACCTTCACATTCATTGCAACAATAGCCTAACATTAAAAGAAATAAAACACCAACAAAACCCCAAATGGCTCCACATTGGTGAGTGTGGGGTAAATAAGGCAGATCAGTGGGAACGCTCTTGGATTCAGAGGGCGCTGTAGAAATGACCTCTGTCAGAATCTCCATGGCTTTGACTGACAGAGAGGAGTGAGGTCAGGGTCGGACCCTGAGAAGTCGCCCAGTGTTGTCATAAACAGAGAGAATTATGGATTAGTATGAGAAAAGGTCTGCCCTGGAGTCTGGACAGTGGTGCTGGAAAAGAAGAGAAGAAGCTGAGGAGGCTTACAGTGTTGCTGCACCTTGGGGTGAACGATGTTTGCAAAAAATGTTTTGTAATTGTGATCAAATTGATGAGGGCTCTAGTGGCTCACTGGCAGAGACGATAACAATCTGAATGGACTGAGGCAGCGTTCAGCGCCGGCCAGGTCAAGCTTATGTATGTTTGGCTAAATACTGGAGCTATATACTGTTATTAAATACTATTATTAATAATAATACAAGGATAACATTAGGACGATGTTGTTCATGTTAAGACAAACATCATTTCAATCATGTTCTATAATGACTTACAGACGGGCAAAAAGTTTCAATAGAAAGTCCGTAGGAGCAGGGCCTTCCGCCGCCATTTCCTTACGCTTACAGAAGGAAGTCGCAAGAATAAGAATAAGGGCGGCATGGTCCCTGGTTCGATTCCCACCTGGACGAGGCCTTTCTCTGTGTGTAGGTTTCCTCCGGGTACTACTAAAAACATGTACAATAGGCCTGCTTGTGTTTGAGAGTGTGAGTGTGGTACAATCTGGCGTGGCCTGTTTACATGCATGAGTCCCATGTATGTTCATTAACATGGACTGTCCCAACCAAATAAACAAATAAAGTCCATTCTTTATTTTACAGTTTATGGCGCTTACCCAAAAGGCTGCGGACTCAGTCCCAGCTCTGATTGGTGTGTCGGATACACGGCCAGACCAAAAACTGTTGCACCTGCCCTGGACTTAAAGGGCCTCGATGCAAGTTGGTCATTTTATACTCACTACTGCCACCTCAGGTCATACACGGCACCTTCTATGTTAAGCACTTCAGACCCAAATGAACAGCTTTGTGACAGTGCAGGATTTTAGAGGCAGTTGTGGTGAACAGGTCTGAGCTCATTCTACACATTAGGACATGGCCGAACATTTAAGGGGAGGAAAATACATCATTTTAATATTTTTAAACTCTGTATAGTCCTTTAACTTTCTGTTCTGATCTGCAGCTGCTGCAGTTGATCAGATTAAGGTTCAGCAACACCCTTTACGGCTCCTCATTTACAAGTGAAGCTGAACTTCCCTCAAAATTTAAATAAAAAAAAATCCCAATTAAGCATATTTTCTTTCACAAATGTATTTATTAATTGTCTTACTAAATGCACTAGAGTTTGCCTACAGTTAGCAAGTCATCCAGTCCGTCAGCCATCTCAATGTATTTCTCCTTTAACCATTAGCATTAGCCATCAAACACTGATCCAGATGTTTTCCACAGTTAGGTCAAAGACAAGATAGAAATCATTCATGAGTGTACAGACCTTTGGAGGTTTTACTTTAGATAGAAATTGGCTTATAAATAAAATGTATTAAAGTTTTGTTTTTGTGTGTGTCGGATACACATCCAGTGGCCTGTAAACATCATCTTATCTTGGTCTCATAAGGTCATAGAGAAACCAGGAAATTATACTAATGCCAAGAAACATACCTCGCTGTATTTTAGTATTGCGCCGTTTTCTCTATTTGTATGGGAATAGAACATGTGTAGGAACAGGCTCAGAGCTAAAGGCACTTCTGTGATTTCTGTGCTACAGCTACCTCATGACACAGACACAACAGCTCAGGGTCCCTTCTGTGGACCCACCACCTGCAGGAGGAACCATAGGGGCTGGTCCTATGGGATTTTGGCAACTCCAACAGCTGGATGGATGGATGGATGAATTTTAACATTTTTATTTTAACTATGAGTCAAAAGTCTAAATAAATCCTGTTTGCACAAAAGGCTGTGTGTACAAATGTCGGGTACAATGCTGGTGCAGGTTTATGTCGGTCCCTGATAATGAATAGAAATATTATGAGCTTCCCCTGTTTGAAAGACCACCACTCTTCTTTGGTTTGGCAGTGTAAAATCCAATTAGGGCTGGGTCAAAAAGTTTAGGTCCTACCGCTATCGAAAAAACATGAAAGTATTGAAAGCAGGTGTCTTTAGATCCAAGTTTTGATGATACAGCATCATGTGACGCCTGTGCAGTCTTTGTATTAAACTGAGTTATCTATTATCGATTTTATTTTAGGAGTTAAAACAGGTCAACATTAAAAGTCCTTTCTTAATGTAATGATTTATACTGGGATGTTTTTCCTTGATATTTGGAAAGTAACTGTATTCTAAATACTCTCAAATAAAAGTGTAACTTTAAAAGAAATACATATATTTAGTTACTCCCCAACACTGCAAGTATGAGTACTGGTATTGAACCCAGCCATAAATGCAATGGCTGTTGACTGATGCTGTCGTTGAAAGTTGGATTGTGTTGTGAAAATGTAGAATATTATCATTGTGTCCAATCAGCTGGATTTACTTGATTGAAAGCCGACGTTCTGCTACAAACCATGTAGCTTCTTCGAGACTGGATTAGTTACCACAAAGTGTAACAGAGGGCCGTGGCACATGACCATGACCATAGATCCAGCCCAGAAGAAGCTTTGGTTTGTGGCAAAGCGTCTGCTTTATATCAGGTAAATCCTGCAGTTTTGACTGAAACCAGTCAATGAAGACATTACAACTGATATATCAGTCAAATCCATATTTGATATAAGGTATAAGCGGATATAAGACATTATGTTCATGATATACAGAATAATACAAATCCCATACTGTGGTGTGCTCCTCTTGCAGTCTGATGTATGGGATGGGCTCCTCATATTCAGACTCCGAGGGGCCCAGCTTCAGCGCTCCTCAGCTGGGACGGAGCCGACACGGGACGGCCTGGACTCCCGCCGGACGCTCCCTCGGTAAGACACTCTTTCACACCCAGGACATTTTCATTTCCAGTTACATGTAAATCAGCTAATTCACACTAATCTGAAGCCACAAAGCTGAGTCCTGTCTGTGCTGGCTCTTACAGGCGTGTCCGGGCTGCTGGACGGCAGGTCCACGGGTCCAGAGGCCGCCCTCACAAACCGACTATCGGCCATGGACTCACACATGTCACAGTTTAGCGGACCCTTCTGGCAGAATGGTAAGGAAAACTCTTTTAGCAGCTATAATACTGAAAACATGGTACAACATAAAGATGTGTCATGATGTACTGAAGCTCATTTCAGCACTCAAAGACCTTCCTCTACGCTCAGTGCCAGTGCAGATTGTTTTTGGCTCAGTTCCAGTTTGTTGCTTGATTGGTGGTGGTTTACTAAACGCAGTCTTTGCACCCTCAGCTGGTGTTTTCACACACTAGGTTTGGCATCGAGCCTTGAGGAATCTCTATTTCTACAGAAAAGAATAGACCAAGCTATGGTGTCCAAAGGCCTGAAAGCACAATCGGACCTTTAATACAGTGGTTCCCAAAGTGGGGGTCGCAAGATGATTTTTAGACAACATTGACAATATTGAATGGATGCATTCTTCTATGGAAAACAGCATCTTTTAGTGGAATTAAGCCAAATGTCAAAACAGGGTATCCAGACGAACATCATTAAACCGGATTTTAAATGTTTTGTACCTTTAATTATTACAAATGCTTATTACATTTTATAGAAGGGGTCCCGGGGTGTTTGTTTGTTTGTTGGCCTGAAAACGTTAGGAACCCCTGCTTTAATAGACAAATTAGAAAAGACAGATTGTAAAAGTCCTTTAAAGGAATAGGCCACCGTTTTTACATACTGTGATATGCTCTTACCTCACTTTAGACGTGTTAATATATCCCCGTCTGGTCTTTGTCCGTGCGCTCTGCCAGGCAAACGGAGCACATACGCAGCCTCTCCCACATGTCATATAGCTCCAAAAAAGCTCACGATAGAAGCTACCAAGCTCTTCCACGTGTTCCCTATTTAAATAAAGTTACGTGAAGTGTTTTCATGCGAAGTATATTTACACAGAAATGTAACATGTCGATTTTATAAGCAGATAAAAAGGGGTACTATATTGTGAGGTGTAATGATACGAGGAGTAAAACGTCCGCGCAGTAACTCCTAAAGGTTATTGACGGAAGTGAGCGGGGGAAGTCTTTAGGAGTTACTGCGCGGACGTTTTACTCCTCGTATCATTACGCCTCACAATATAGTCCCCCTTTTGATCTGCTTATAAAATCCACACGTTACATTTCTGTGTAAATATACTTCGCATGAAAACACTTCACGTAACTTTATTTAAATAGGGAACACGTGGAAGAGCTTGGTAGCTTCTATCGTGAGCTTTTTTGGAGCTATGTGACATGTGGGAGAGGCTGCGTATGTGCTCCGTTTGCCTGGCAGAGCGCACGGACAAAGACCAGACGGGGATATATTAACACGTCTAAAGTGAGGTAAGAGCATATATCAGTATGTAAAAACGGTGGCCTATTCCTTTAATTAACTGAAATATTGAAATGAACGTATCCTCCAGCCTGAGCTGTGAGGGCCAATGAGGGGGCTGCTGGATGTGCCTTGGTCACCAAAGACCACAAAGGGAGATAATAATAATAATTATAATAATAATACATTTTATTTGTAATGCACTTTACATGGGGCCTTATCTGTTGAAGCCCCCTGGAAATCACCCGAAGAAGAAGAAGACTGAAGTTGAGGAGGAAGTAGTTATTTTTTAGATATTTCTTGTTCTTTATGTATATCTAATATGTTGTTTATCCAAATTCAAACATGATGAGAATGAGTACCATAGAGTTTGAGGGTTACAGAGTTGTAGGCCCTGGCCCCTTCATCAGGTTACTTTCAGTTTTCACTCAAATGCCACGATGCCTTATTTCCGTTCCAATCATATTCCAATGGGGAATTAGCCAAGTGCCACTCATTACGAAGTAAACAATAGGCAGATGGTGGATAAGCACTGCCATAAAACTGCAGAGTGCACACTTGAATTGCCTCTCGCTGTGTTAACGAGGGGTAACATTGCCCTTTTAGAGCTTTTGACCATGTTACAATGTCGTTGGCTCGTCACATCTCTGAACCTTCCTTAGTGACTCTTGTTAGTGGCTGCTCACCTCCTGTTTACCCTCGTGGTCTCTGGCAACACTTATCCCTCCATCGCAAAGCACCGACAGCAAAAGCAACCGCCACCGTGGGGACGTCACCATCCCACATTTGTGAGTCACCATTATTCTGAGGGGAATATTGTGATTTTATTCACAATTATCAAAATGAAAGAAGAAACTAACCAGGATTTGTGTTAATCGGTTGTCTCATTAGTTATAATATAAATAGAAAGGCGTGACCTACACAAATGAACAAACACTGCATGGTTCTTTTGGGACTCTTCCTTTGGCAACAGCAGTTACCATGTGAAAATGGATGAGATTTTGGCTGCACATTGTATTACTGAACCTGCCGTTGGCGTCATGTATTTTGGGCTGGATTTCACACCGGACACCGTTTGGTCAGTCTTTACCGGTGAGTGCACACTGCTTCAGCTTTACCGTCTAAAATTCTTACGATGAACCTACCGAGAGCTTTTTATAACCGTGTAGTGTGAAACCGGTTCATCTTGACATCACTACGCCAAAGTAGCATGTAGCAGCCCTCGTGCAGCAGAAAAGCATGTCTTTTGGTCCAAGTATTCACTAAATGTTCAGTGATAATATTCACTCTTTAAAGCAGAACTAAGTAACTTGTTTACCTTAATAAATCCTTTCCGTAGTCCCTCTGGGGTTAATACAAGTGTTAATGGGATGATTGGGGGGTCTTTCATCCCCCCCTGGTGTCTTTGGACAGAAAACCATCCCTGCAACTTTGCTGCCACCGGGTGGGAAGCGCAATACACGCCAATAGAATCACGAAGAAGAAGCTAACGGGCTAACGGGCAAAGCTAACTGGGAGCTAGCGTCACTTTAAACAGTATTTACAGCCAAGTCTGAGTGAAAAAAATGATCTCCATTGTGTAATTGGATGAACAATATCCCTCTGTGCCTTTGTCTTTTCTGTCAGCGTAGTATTTACTCTCACGGACAATTAAAGAGTAAAAAAAACAACTTGCTATGACACCTGCAGTGGCACTTATGGCCTCTAGGGGCAAGAGTTAGATAAATAAAAGATACAATATTTACGTAAATATACATGTACGTAATTATATGTGTAATAAACGAGCACCTGAATTGTGCAGGGACAGAGTTTCAGACAGTCATTCTAAGAAAAACAGTGCTACTGAATCCTGAAACTCATAGTGAAGGTTTGTGGGGCCACATTGGTCTCCATCTTTTTTTATAATCTGAAATATTGAACTCAAATCCTTTCACCTTTGCTTGTTGACTCTACCTCAGTTCTGTAAAGCCAAAGCAAATGCATCAGAGCCTTTTTGATTAATATAGCATTTTGTAACATAGTGATCGTATTACTAAGTGCACCAACAGAACTGACTCTTGAATTTGATCAAGTTAAAGGTCCCCACAAAAAAGGTGGTTTCAGGTGAGAGAGAAAACTTTCCAGCATTGATCCTGGAGCGTCCTAGAGACCAATGTGATGGAAAGTAAAAGCACCATGCTGACCAAAAAGTTGCATATTGCACCTTTAATTTAATGCTGGCCATTAACTTTGAAAAAACAAACATCTGCCTTAATGCCTTTATGGACATTGCACTATCCTCCAGTGAAATATAAGCTTTTAATGTTAGATATCCTCTGTGTTCTCTTTAGATTTGACAAATGCTCATCATCACTTGAATACAACAGGACCGATCAGCCCGACTCGAAAACAACACACAATGCATTCTGTCAACATGAAACCATTTTGGTCACCACTATACGGCAAACTTTTTTTTTGTCTTTACATTGTTGGCTTACAACATACAGTGCATTCTTAGTTGAATGTTTAGTTTTATGGGGTAAATGTATCATTAGCATGTTTTGTTTAAATGTCACCAGACCTATCGCTTCTGTATGACTTTGATCACCTCTACAAATGCAGCACAATAGCCGTGCACAAGCACATAGAGACACGCACATGTGATGAAAGTAATGCATCAACAAGAAGCAAAGTGAAACTAAAATATAAGATGCAGCCTCTGTCTTACCTGTGGAGAGCAGCTTCTTAGCGTCAGGTAAAGCTGCTCCACTTTAGTCCAAACTCCGTTTACTTTGACAGAAAGAGTCGTCCATGACATGATAGAAGTAAAGCCTCATGATAGTTTCTGCTCCTCGTTTCCTGATAAGTCCATGAGTGATTTTAAAGGTTCCTCAGCGGCACGGCAGCAAAACAAAGCATCAAGTGCTAATTCTCAACTGTAAACTCACGGTCACGTGACGCGCTCCCGTTTGAGTGACAGCAGCTGCAGCGTGACTCATGCAGCAGTTTTTTAATGTGTGCGGGTCGGGTCGGCAAACTGAGAGGCTTTTATCTGGGTCGGTTGGGTCGGGTTTAAATTACAGCGGGTCGGGTTGGTGCGGGTCAGAAAAAAAGCCGACCTGCGCATCTGTAGTGCGTACCCATTGAAACCCCACGCATGGATCCACCTCGAATGATTTGTACCCAGGGTTTATGACACAACCCAGATGCCAAAGTTTTGCTTTCTGTCCCGAGTTCACATTATTGGTGTGGATTGGAGAGTCTGACTGAGGCTCTGTAAAGTAATGATTTTGATGTGTCTTTACAGGAACACACACTGGCTCTGGATACTCCCCATCGATGCCACCTCTGCCCAGTTATCAGCACCCAGGCTCCTTCCCTGGAAGACCCCTCTCTCACTCCTTCTCCCTGCCAGACTCTGCGGCGTTTAACCCCAGCCTGCTCTCGTCCCACGACTATCTCCTTCACATGAAATCCGCTTCCTCCAGCTTGGCTTTCGGCCAGGTGCTCTCCTCCCAGGACTCCCTCTTCAGAAGATCCCAGGAGTCCCAGGTCCCTTCCAAACCTCCCTGCCACCTCCCTTCTCCTCGTATGAACTTCTTGTCCGCGCAGCTCCACGGTCAGTCTGCACCGCTGTATAACACCTCGGCGTTCTCTTCTAGTCAGACCCCGCAGCATCGAGACATTTCTGGACAGGACAACATGATGAAGCGCTACCAAAGTATCCCGTCGGGTCAGTCCACTCCCATGCAGCAGCCGTATCTTACCTGTGCCGACTCACCAGACCTCCGGCAGAGAGCGATGGAGCAGCAATGCCCCGTTTCGGACATCAAGCCCTCGCTGCGGATGAACGCACAGTCCTATTTGAGTCCGTACATGTCGTCGGAGGAAGCGAGCAGCGGGTACTCCTCCCTAGAAGCAGCCTCCTTCTTGTCCTACCCCCAGCACACCCCTCCGTCAGCCTCCTCCTTCTCTCACAGCAACAGTGGCTCGCTATCTCACCAACGTGGATCCATGGATTCCTCCGTGGTCCCACCCACGTCCCTGTCAGAGCCTCCCAGCCAAGGCCTTGTGCCCTCTCTGCCCGCGATGAACTCCCCACGCGTGCCCAAGTCTCTGGGTCAAATGAGTCAAAGCCCCCCGTTGTACCAAAGCCAGGCCTTCTCACCCAAACAGCAGACACCCACGCACCCGAGCTACTCCAGTCCACGCTACAGGCCGCCTCCTGCCCAGGACCTGGGCTTTAGCAGAGGCTCTGGAGGTTCCATCTTCAGTGATTCCAATCTGGACCAAGTTTCTGTGAAAAGATCGGGCAGTGCTGAGTACGGGAGCCCTACCTTTCCCTCAGCCGGTAGACCTTTGTCAGGCCTGGCAGCCCACAGAACTGACCTAGTGTCAGAGTCACAAAGCGTGGACACGGGTCAGGACAGTAACACGAGCACATACAATCCAAAGTGTGGACTGTCCCCGTCCATTAAAGGGGACATGTTTTCTGGGATTACGTCCCCGCTCTCAGCCCAGTCCTCCGGGAGCACACAGCCAGGGAAATGCACTCTGACAGTTGATCCTAAAAACAGCCAGGAATTACGAGTTGAAAGTTTGCTTCAGGAACAGAGATCGAGAACCCATCCTGTGCCGGACTATGCACATCAGTACGTAGGTCCCGGTGTTCCAAAGGAGAGGGCAGACGCGTATACACACCATGAAACTTCAAATGCTCCTCTGACAGACTTTCAGAGAAGCACGCCTGATAGAACTGCACCAAAGTTAACTGCTACAGGAATGAGCGAGGCGAAACAGTCCCCCCTCAAAAGCAGCCCCTCTGCGGATGCAGTGAGACACTCCCTGGGCTCCCCCTTTGCTCTGGGTAGCCCCTGTACTCAATACACACATGGTTCATTTCCCAGTGGTTCCAAAGAGCCGCCTTCAAGGCTCCACGAAGAGATGACCCTCCCGCCCTCAGACCTCTCTGCTCAAACCTGCATGCTGCAGGCTGAGCTTTCTCCAGCTACAAATGCCAAGGCAGACCTTTCCAAAACGTACCCAGACAAACCGAGCTCTGTGATGCACAGCAGGACCCAGTTAGATGCATATTCCCAGCCCTCTAAACTGCAGCTCCATGTTCAGTCCCAGAGCATGGATAACCAGTACAGTCCTGGAGTGCACCAGAGAGAGCAAACCCAGTACACACCTAACTCTGTGCCTTCGCAGGACTCACTGGAGCGCTCCCTGCCTCTGTATGACAGGGGCTCTGCGGGGGCCATACCCAGAGCCGAGGTGGGGATGGGTGTTGAGGGCAGACGGCAAGGGAGTGGGGCTCAACCACTGTGGAGCCCCAGCGCCAAACAAGAGCTGCTTCACCTCAACCAACCTCCAGAGCCACAGCAACAGCGGACGCACACGCCTGGCCACCTGTCACAGTCTCAGCTCGATCAACATGTCAGCATTACATCAGATGCAAGGAACGACAAACACTTCGGCTCTTCAGTCTGCTTCTCAGAACCATTTGTAAATAATGAAGATGAGCCATTCTTTCCAACTATGGAGGACATTTTCTGTTCAACGGATCATAACACAGGCTGTGCTGGGGACTCTGGGACCTACATGCCTGAACAAGAGTGCCATTCCCAGGGTCAACTGCAAGAGCATAACAACCTGAAGTCCTCCGGTGCTAAGCAGGCCTTTGACATGTTTAGCCATCAGAATGAAGAGAGTTATGCACAATTCTGTCAGCAGAACCTTCAACAAAGTGAGAGCAGTTATCCAGACTTCATGTCCGCAAAGACGTCTTCAGCGCCCTCTTCAGTAAACGCAGATCAGCTCGGTCACATTCAGTCCCAAAGTCTTAATGCCACCTTGGCTTCGAACAGCACAGGTCTGACCTCATCTGTGTTCTCTTCGCCCCAACCCAAGAAACTGCTGAAGACTAGTTTTCCGTCACTGTTACACCGACAAGAGTCTCAAGTGCAATCTAAGAAACACTACGCGCAGGAGTACGAGTTTGAGGATGAAGACAAAGCCGACGTTCCCGCTGATATCCGCCTCAATAGTCGGCGCTTTGCAGATGTGCTCCCTGACTTGGTGTCTAGTTGTCGAAGACCTGGAGGGACTTTAAACAGCTCGAGTCCAATGATGGATATGGACTTTTGCTACTCCACCAGCTATAACTCCCTTAGCTCTCCACCAACCCTCAGCCAGGACGGCCCCAGAAAGCGAGGCAGGAAACCCACCAAACCAAAGCGCGAAGGTCCTCCTCGACCCCGCGGGCGCCCGCGCATACGGCCCCTCCCAGAGCCGTCAGCGTTTCGGGGGCAATCACGAGGGAACGGAGGGAGGGGGAGAGGGCGTGGCCGCGGCCGTGGCCGAGGCCGAGGCAAGCGGGATGACGGTCTTCAGGGTTTTAACAAGATACAGAATGTGCCGTTTCATTGTGAACAGTACACTCCGCCACAGTTCATGCAGCCTCAGCAGCACCGATATGACCCCGCCCCCACACAGCTGCTGCCCCCGCCCCCCAGCCCTATGCACCACGCCTCCCAGAACTCACAGACGCAGTCCTATCTGCAACAGCACCACCATCTTCAACAACTGCAGCCCTACCAACTGCAGCAAGAGCCCGAGGACCCCATCAAGGTAAGCACTGAGCGTAAGGAGACCGTTGGCTCATCCCACACATGTATTGTTAATGTTGTGTCCAAAAGCAGAAGCTGAGGACTGAGATGTCCTGTCTCCACTGTCTCTTTCCCTGAGAGAGAATGTAGCCCAGGCATCTTCAATGTTGTTCTCATGTAGAAGTACAGATCTATGAAGACATGAAAATCACAGTGCATTGTTCCTTTTACAGTATGTATTGCAGTCAGGTGAGGTGAATTGTGATCGATATTGACTCACCAGATCCTTAGCCCGATATTTATCCTGATTATTTGTTTTTGAGAAGGCCTAGCCCGATAAGTATTTCTCGCAACTGTAGTGGCGCACCTCGTGTGACTATTTGTCGAGTCGGCACCTCAAAATCCTCAAATCGTAACATGCAAACACATTTGATATTTATGATTCTCGCTTGCGATATGGCAACAGCCAATTTGGAGACTTACCACCGCCACGCATCTGTCCACTGGGTCTACAGGACACCAGGAGACCGAGAGACCTGGAGACTGTCATAAAGCGCCCTACTATGAGGGGCTGTAAGGGACAAGTTTTCTAGATACACATACTACTTCTGGCATACATACAACATCTGTCTCTCACAGTTAACACATATCTCTCTTATACACAATACAACTTGTGAGTATGACTGAAGAGTCATTTTTGTCCCTTACGGTCCCTCATGCAGTATCACTTAAGTCATGCTTGGGTCTTGTCATAAAAGAAAGTCCCAGACTTTGTACAGTCTGTGGGTCTATAATCCACAGCCTAACAGAGCAGTGCTGGACGAGAGGAGAGGGCGTCAGTCACAGGGCCGCTGTCATCGTTGCTCCAGCAGTAGATAGGGTTCATGAAAGCACAGACCGCTGATGTGTCCAGTCTCTGTCATGTCCAATTGTCCTGAAAGTCTGAGCCTAACGTTTCATCAAAGGACTCAGTTTGTTGGTCTCGCGTGTGACACAAATCGGCTTAATTGGGATGATTCATTATTGGAAATATCCTGATGTGTGAAGTCTGCACTCTATGTATCACGTTTTAAAATCCATCCATCCATCCATCCATCCATCCATCCATCCAGCCATCCAGCCACCCAGCCAGCCATCCATCCATCCATTCATCCATCCATAGTGGTCTGATTTTCATCAAAATCATAAGAATGATTACGACGCGTTCCAAATAATTATGTAAAATGTATTTCAATGTCATAAAGGTAAAAGAAAAGGTTTTCAATGAAAAATTGGATGGTATTGTGTCTCGGGTCTCTTTGGATAACTCAGAGACCTGTGATGATTAGTTGTCAGGTTAAGCCCAGTTAAGGGGAAAACTACTGAAAAAGGACATTCCACATTATTAAGCAATATGGGAAAGAAAAAGGATCTCTCTGCTGATGAAAAATGTGAAATAGTTGAATGCCTTGGACTAAATATGAAAACCTGTTAGGAGATTTGTGGCTGATTCAGAGCACACTCGGGTTTGTGCAGCTAAAGGCACAATGAGGACAGTTTCTGCCAGACAAATACATCAGATGAATAGAACAGCTGCTACAAAGCAGCAGACAGGTATTTGAAGCTGCTGGTGCCTCTGGAGTCTCCCGAACATCAAGGTGTCGGACCCTCCAGAGGCTGCAATTGTGCATAAACCTTCTATCCGGCCTCCCCTAAACGGTTAATTGAAGCTGAAGCAGAAACGGCTCCAGTGGCTCAGAAATACATGAGACTCATTTTCAAACAGTCTTGTTCACTGATGAGGCCGTGTAGCCCTGGATGGTCAGATGGATGGAGTAGTGGATGGTTGGTGAATGGCCACCATGTCCCAACAAGGCTGTGACGTCAGTAGGGAGGGGGCGGAGTCATGTTTTGGGCCAGAATCATGGAGAGAGAGCTGGTCGGCCCCTTTAGGCCCTTTTAGGCTCCCTGAAGGTGTGAAAATGACCTTTGAAAAATATGTGGAGTTTCTGACTGACAACTTTCTTCTATGGTACAAAAAGAAGAGCCGTGTTTTCCCGAACAAGATCATCTTCATCATGACAACGCACCATGTCATACTGTAAAGAAAACCTCTGCATCACTGGCTGCTATGGGCATAAAAGGAGAGAAACTCATGATGTGGACCCCCTCCTCCCCTGACTTCAACCCTATTGAGAACCTTTGGGGCCTCAACAAAAAAAACTTCTATGAGGGTGGGAGGCAGTTTTCATCCAAACAGCAGCTCTGGGAGGCTATTCTAACATCCTGCAAAGAAATCCAAGCAGAAACTGTCCAAAAACTCACAAGTTTAATGGATTTAAGAATTTTGAAGCTGTTATCAAACAAGGGCTCCTATGTTAAAATCTAACTTGACCTGTTAAGATTATTTTGACTGAAATATATTTAGATTTCAGTAAGTATGACCTCCTAATGCTGCAAATTCAACAAATGAGTTCAGTTCATTACAACCTTTAAAATGTATTGAAGCAATGAGTTGCATAATAATTTGGAAGAGTAAATTTTGAGTTGTTTATTATATTTATTTTTGAATTAAATACTGTTGTCATTGGAGATTTAGTAGTTAAAGGCTGAAAATTATTATTATTTACATAATAATTTGGAACGCGGTGTAAAGAGTGTCTACTTCAACCAATATAATAAACCAATGTTTGGGTGATATTAGTTTAAGCAGACACTGTTTATTCATTCTTATGATTTTGATGAAGATCAAACCACATTTTATGACCAATTTAGGCAGAAATGTGAGAAATTGCAAAGTGTTCAACTTCACATACATTTTCCTCCCACTGTATCTGTATCTATCTTTAAAAATGTCAAAATTATGAGTGCGTTGACTAAAACAGCGTCATACTGAACGTATGTGTCCACCACTGTTAAGTCACTGTTATTCATGTGTATTAAAACAAGACTTAAGAAAATGCAAAATCCAGGCTATAAAGAATTAAAAAGAGATCTAAATCTAAATCTCAGTCTGATTTAGTGCTGTACAAGGGCCATATATTGACTGTTCTGTTTGGCCTTTTACAGTTAGACTTTTCGTCCCCCACCATCGCTCCATCAGACCCTCTGCTGAGGACAGAATCCTTCCCGGACCCTGACCTGACCCTGTCTGATGGTTTTGGAAACTCTGCTCCCTTCCTGGGCCTTAGTCCTGGACCCAGCTCCGCACCAGCCCCAGACTTCAGCCAAAACCACCCACAGCAGATGCAAGAGCCTCTCCTGCAGCCAGAGGTCACTGAGGTAAGCTGTAAAGTCAACTACTGAGTACCTGACTATTGATACTTGATTTGTAATAATATTCATTCAATCCTAAATATAACCGCACTGTTGGGGGGCATTCTCAGCTCTGACAAATAGAACTCATTTCCGCTTCCGTGTTGTTTGTAGACTGATTTGCATCAGAGGGTGCCTGAAATCTAAAAGAAACCAGTGACCAATGCAAAAAGGGCTCCACCTACAATATTTTTACGGCACTGTTGCTGGACGACACAGGCATTTTCCAGCCTCAGACTGAACAATATTTTTTTCATTTTTGAATATGCAATTCCTAACCTGATTTATTGAGTTTGAATTTAAAGGATCTGGATCCTGCTATTTTATCCATCCCAAAGTAAAGTATAGGCATTTATATGATATATTGTACCTCTACCACTATGGAGCACTATTTTTTTGAGAGAAATATAAGTATTTTCTGGGGGTATTTTGCAAACCCGGAAGACACAACGTTTTAGTTCAGTTAACCCCGCCTCCTCTCTCCCCGAGCTAATCCGCTCATGCAAAATTAGCAGTAAGCAACATAAATATCACAGCAATAAGTGAAGTTACTTCACAATACATTTATAAGGAGTTGACATCTGCAACACAGCTTCATAAATGGCTAAGACACAAGCTAACACACTAACACACAGGCTAACACACAAGCTAGCATGCTAACACACAGGCTAACACACAAGCTAACACGCGTTTTGATTGACTCACCACTCTGGTCCATTGAGTGTTTACATTATGGGACTCGCGTTGGTTATAAAAGTTAATCCACTGTGATTGAGGTGAAGGTTCACCAAACATCCATCAGAGACAGTCACAGCTCCTTCTTTCTTATTGATTCAGTGCAAACATGACATCTGTTCAGACGCTCAGGGGGGGTGTTTGTTTTAGCCATGGGGGCAGTGTGGACGCCTTAGGCACTTCCTGTTTTTTTCTTTTTTTTCCTCTTCATTTCTTTCTTATTTATTTCTACAGATATAATAAAAAAGCAGTTTTATAAATGAAATCAGGCCGTAAGACATTACATTACAGATGTTTACTTCCTGTTTGACACTATGATGTAAAAAACGTCAGAGTGTCACAGGTCAGTGGTTTTCCAGCAGAGAGCGGAGCAGCTGCTCAGAGAGCAGGATTCAGGAGGATTACTGAGAACTGTGTGAATGAAGCCAAAAAACACTCTGGGGGGTTTTTGATAAGGAAATTGCAAAACAACATGGCTAAAAGCTCATGCTTTTTTGCATGATACAGGACCTTTAAAAAAGGCACAAAAAAACAACAAAAACAGCTTATTTCAAAACTAAACAAGATCCAAAATCCCTCAGAAAAATTTGTTGTAACTAATATGTCATCAGTGTTAATTTTGACAACATATTTTATTTTAGTTTTAGTCTTTTGACTAAAATGTAATTTAATTTTAGTCGAAATTTAGTCAAAAAAAACATTTCAATTTTAGTCTAGTTTTAGTCGACTAAAATTGCACGTCAATTTAGTCGACTAAATTTAAGACTAAATTAGTCGACTTTGCATTGATAATATTCATTATAATCATATTTAATCAAGGTCCTTGACTTAATGGAGCTTCTCCAACATGAACAAAGCTCAGAGCTGTTCATTTGGCAGAGGATTTACATGATCTGAGGCTCTTTCAGACGGTCAGTAGAAGTTTGGATGATTTTAGTCTCTCCTTTTCATTTTTATTTAGTCTGAATGTAGTCGACTAAAATATCTGGACATTTTAGTCATAGTTTTAGTCTCATGAAAAGCTTTTAATTTAGTTTTAGTCCAATTTTAGTCGTGAAAAATATCACTTTGACTAAAATTAAGACTAAATATTTTAGTCGACGAAATTAACACTGTATGTCATGAAATACATCCATAAATTTAAACTTGGCTTGATCCATTATTCACTTTGTTGCAGAAAATAGGAAATTTGGATACATTTGCAATACATTTTATGCCAGTTATCTACAGCAAAAAATGATCTCTCTCCATTTAAAAAGTTTCCCCCTGCAGTGTCTCGCCTTACATAGTCAGATCAATCCAAACTGGATCCTCAAAGAAGCCAACGTCAAAGCTCCTGGTTTGACTGCCACATGACATCCAACACAATGAACTATGTTTACAAAACATTCCAAGACTGTGTCCAACATGTTCAGAACACAGAGAAAACACATGTTTAATGAGACTCATTGAGCTTCTGTAGAAATGTAGAAATAATAATAATAATACATTGGTTTTATACAGCGCTTTTCTGGACACTCAAAGACGCTTCACATTGCACTATTCGTTTACTCCATACTCGGTGGTGGTAAGCTACTATTGTAGCCACAGCTGCCCTGGGGTAGACTGACGGAAGCGAGGCAACCAGTCTGCGCCATCGGCCCCTCCGACCACCACCAACCACTCACTCACTCACTACATTCGCTAGGCTTCCTGGTGTTCCCAAACGGTCTCTTTGAAGCCTTTGAAGAGCTCCTTGGAAACGGCACAAGAGCTACCAGAGCAGCCGAGAGGAGACTTCAAACACACAGCAGCTTCATGAATCACAGTCTTCATGACGTCAGCAGACTGGACAGGCATTTCCAACACGCTGGACTTCTCAAACCTGTGCAAATGACTCAAAGCAACACTCCAGAACATGCTTTCCACCCCATTTAGCACCGAAACGTCTCTTACTCAGACCTTTTTAACACACTTCTCCTGCTTCGATTCAGAAAAGGGCAATTCATTTGGAGCAAACCTCAGAACATTTTACAAACACATCACAAACAGTCACTGTGTGTCACTCCCAACAATTCAGACAAGAGTAAATGTTCAAGATAAACAATAGTTCTATAACAAAGATGGAATAGAACATGTTTCACCTTGTCTATATTACTTAACAAACACACTCTCATCAGAATTCAACAGTTCAGTGACAGAGGGGACAAAAGAGTTGTAGAACTGAGCATGGGGAGGCCACTTCTTTAGTGCCTGCTCCCCCATAGAGACTGTAGGTCTCTTTCTTTAACTCCAATGATTTTAGAGCAGGTTTTGACAATGTTTCATAGTCGAAACCTTGTACCCGCAACAAATGAAGAAGTTAAGAGGCTCTCTATGAAACAGCTGTGAACGTTTCATTTACATTGAAAGACTTTCCTGACCGCTTTTAAAAATGTCTGTATTTGTGCCAAACCGCAAGATGGTTACAATCGCACCATTAGACAAACTTTGTCAACGCAGGGCTAAGTTTTTTTTTCAGATCCTGAAGGTAAGGACATCAGGACTGTGTCGTCTGAGAACTTAACCGAGAACCAGTTCTTCTGAGGGACCCGGCAACTGTCCGTGTACAGCATGAACGGGGGGGGGGGGGAGAACACACCCCTGATGGGGTCCTATGGCTTTTTTTGGTTACTCCCGATGGTAGCCATTAGCAAATTTACATATTTGCAAGCACTTACTGGTTCCTGTCCGTGAGAAAAATCAATAAAAGAAGTTGTTCAGGCAAATTAAAAATAGCAAGTATTAGTAACATTTAACAACCTTGTTTCAACAGGTCGCCATGAACAAAGAAAATTACGACTTACTAAACTGTGAAGGCTGGGCAGCCGTGGACAAGTTTCCAAGTCTGGTAAGGAAATGTGCTATTTTTAAATTCCGGGAACTTTCAACGTCGGAAATTTCCCATGCAAGTTTTATGGTTCAAAAACTTAATGAACGTCTAACTAAGAGTTCACAAATAGCTAATTCCACAAAAAATGCAAAAATGTAATTTGTTTCAGCATTTTTTTTTTTACTTTTTGCAAATTCATAAAATTTCCGAGCCAAAGTTTCCATTAGAAATTAATCTGGAATTTTCCGCTCCTTTGCAACCCTGGCTATTACCAAATAAAGTGGCTTCAGCACATTCTCACACCTCTTTCATTATTAACAAAGACTTTAAAAGTGAGTTCATTAAAGTTCAAAATGAATTATTTTTGTTTGCAAATAAAGTCTGGGGCTGCAAAGTCACGGATAGATGAATTGTATTTGTAGCGGCATCACAATATTCTCAAAGGGAGTCGGCTGAAGATCACTATCCCCTCTTACATTGTCAGAACCATCGCACACACAATCAGCTGTGCCATTGTTTGTCAGCAACATATTCATAATAATATTGCTAATATTGCTATTGCTAATATTGCTGTTGTAGATTTATGTTTGAATTGCTCAAATGAGGTTCTAACCTTGAGTTCCTCGTCTTGGTTGTTCCCAAGTAATAAACATGGTCTTTAAGGCAGTTGTGTCTCCTCACTTTGCAATCTTACAGGCTATCACTTTGAAAGTAATTCATTTGGGGGACAGTGTTTGGGCTTTTATAATGCATGAAATTAATGTTAGCCTTTAGCTTCAAGACAAACACCCCAACCTTTATAAACACAGACGTGTTCTTCACTGGAATAATTACATCCTACAGCAACTCGTTAACATGCAGTACATGATCATCTATCAGGAACTCACTGTCCACCACAGGACCAATCACCAATCTGATGATTCCAACAGCTAATCTTAATGGAAATGAAAACGGACAGGAAGTACGCTCACAACTCCAGCTCAGCATAGCCACGATGTGCTACAAACCAAATGCATTCATTCATGTCCTTCATTAATATGCATGCTATCATTCCTTAATATACATGACGTCACCCATCAAAATACATGATGTCCCTCATTAATATACATGATATGCATGATGCCATTCATCAATATGCGTGACATCATTCAAATGACATCAATGATTAATCCACATGGGATCATTCATTAATATGCATGACATCACTAATGAATAGGCATACTGCCATTGTATCATTCTGTGATAAATGCTATGTCTAGCTTTGACCTTTGACCTCTCTTCTAGGACGACGAGAAGACGTTTGACCTGAAGCCTGACGTAGTGGGCTCGTTCTTGGACTTCCTTAAAACAGACTCCAAGCAGTCAGGTCCGGAGCCTGCGGAGAGCAGTGCGGAGCTGACCCTGGACGAGCCGCTCTCCGCCCCCTCGTCCATCCCCTCCCAGCCCGCCTCTGCTGATTGTGAAAAGGCTGCTCCGGACAGTCCCGGCGGGCCCTTGGACCAGGAGCTGAGCGGGCCCCTGGACGCCCTGCCCTCCTTCTCCTCAGATGACGAGGAGGACTGCTCAGGGAACAATGGAGACCTCCAGGAGAGCATCACCTGTGCCATCTCCACGCTGTACGACCAGCCGCGCTCGCTGGCAGCCAGAGGTGGGCAAACACCAAGTAGCACCAGGCTCTCAGTCGTGCAGGAGTTTTTACACTGGAGGGTGTTAGAGGTGGCGTCAACACTAAATTTGAATGATGTTTTGCATCACTTATTACTATGCTATTATCATGCTACTAACGCTAGCTACGACTGCTGGACAATCTGCTGTGAAAATGTGGATATTGGCCCATAGACTTTATTGTGTGTGATGAAAAAGTTTATATTCCGCCAGAAAACTGTGTTTCCTTCCCCCTCTGCGAGGCCACGCCCCCTTGTATGACACATTGCCGTCTCTATCTATGCATAACTTCTTCAGTAGTATACATGACATCATCATGAGTATTGCTATCAGAATAAAAAGTACTGGTATTGTGCAGCAAAATATCACTATAATTTATATTGCAAAATCGATATTTCACCACACCCCTGGGTCGGAGGATTGGCAGCCTTCATTAGTCTGCCCCAGGGCAGCTGTGGCTACATCCACACCAGAGTATGGAGTTAATCAGTGATAGTCCCTTGTCTTTGCTTTGATTGACTTGTGTCCATGGAAAGCATCTTGCAAACCGCGTCATCACTACACAACCCAGTCCAAATGACTACTTTTAAAAACCTTTGCTATGACCGAAAACACCTGGATGACTGAGAGCTTACACAAACACACTTTTTTTCTGGTCTTTTTTTATGGTTTGCCAAAATGTCGGGTAATATTTGCATTTGTTGGGTCCGAAAAATTCTGTCACTTCAGCCGTCAATGTATTTTCAACAGGTCAACACCCGCCGCCCCACCAGCCGCCCCACCAGCCGGCCCCTGCAGAGGAGAGCCCCGCCCCCGACACGCCCTGCCACCACCCAGCAGCACCAGATGAGCCACCCCCCTGTGGAACACCCGACTGCAGCGGACCTCAGACTACCGCCGCAGAAGAAACTCCAGGCACCGAGGAAGAGGAGGGAGAGGGGGGAGAGGGGGGAGAGGAGGAAGGGGAGGGTGGAGAGGAGCGGGAGGAGGGAGAGATGGGGGAGGAGGGAGAGATGGGGGAGGAGGGAGAGATGGGGGAGCAGGGAGAGATGGGGGAGCAGGGAGAGATGGGGGAGCAGGGAGAGATGGGGGAGCAGGCAGAGACGGCAGAGACGGCAGGCGAGGACCGGCCAGAGGATGTGGACACTCAGCAGAGAGCCTCGTGTCCAGCAGAAGAGCAGAAGCCTCCAGAGACAGTGGAAGGTAAGGCCCTCTGACCTTCACGTCTAGGTTTTACATTTTCTCATGTTTCCTAAAATCGTCCAATCCAACTTTATTTATATAGCACATTTCAACTACTTAGAAAGTTTCCGAAGTGCTGCACAAACAAGGTACAATGTAAACAATAAAGATGTAAAAAAATATATGTAAAAAATGAGGACACAGAGGGCAACACAACTCACGCAGTGTTAAAAGCCAAAGAATAAAAGTGGGTTGTAAGTTGAGACTTATAACACTCCACTGTGGGACGGACGGACGTGGAGGGGCAGAACGTTCCCCAGCTTTGGGCCGACCACTGAGAAGACCCTGTCCCGTCAAGTTTTACCGTTCGTCTTAGGAACCACGAGCTGGAGCCCTCAGACCTCAGTGCTCACGCTGCTTTGTAGATGTGAATGAGGTCCGTGATCTATGGCCAGTCCATAGCTATTTTAGCTAGCTGCTATTTTATCCATCCCAAAGTAAAGTATAGGCATTTCTATGATATAATGTACCTCTACCACTATGGAGTTCTATTTTTTGTGTGAAATATTTTCTGCAGTATTAGCAGTAAAAGAAATAAAATATCACAGCAAAAGGTGAAGTTACTTCACAATTCAGTTATAAGGAGCTATAAGCTAACACACACAAGCTAACACACACAAGCTAACACACACCATCTAACACACACAAGCTAACACACACAAGCTAACACACACAAGCTAACACACGTTTAAATTGACTGAAGAAATTCCGACTTCTGGCGAGTGGCCTCTTCTTTAGGAAGGTTGAATGAAGTCTGTCCTCTCGTAGCCAAACGTGCTTTTCTCCGTGACATTATCGTTATGTGAAAAAGAACAGGCGTCCAGAGTAGGTTAGAAAGAGCTCCTTCTTCACAGCTTTCAGTGCAAACATGACATCTGTTCAGACACTCAGGTGTGTTATTTTTCCCTACAGGGGCAGCACGGACGCCTCGGGCAACAGATATAATGAAATAAACAAAACTGTTTTATAAATTAAAATCAGGCTGTGAGACATTACATTACAGACGTCGGGCTCTTCCTGTTTGACACTGACGTAAAAACGTCAGTTGTCGGCGTATAGATGAAAAGCATAATACCTTTTTAACAGTAGCCCGACTCATGACACTGGTGCCACACGATTGGTCCGACACAGTAACTGAAGTAACTGTATCAACATGAGCCTTACTGGGTTTAATATCTTGTGGGAAAACAGGGTTGCTACTAAACTAAAACAGCTAAATGACCAAAGTCAAAAGGCTAACTATAAAATGAAAATACAATAACTTCTGACCTTGTCTTTCAGGAAGTGCCCATGACCAGTTGTCCTCTCCGCTGCCTGTGCCCGCCCATCCCTCCCCATCCTGCTCTGAACCAACGGAAAACCAGGCCGAACCGCCTCCTCTCAAAGAGCTGTGTGACCAACCAGCTCCTCCTGCGAACCCTGACCCCCAGCTGGGCCCCTTCACCCCCCCATCCCCTCGCTCGCCCTCCCCTGCGTCCTCAGCCCCTCCCACGCCCCCCTCCCCGGAGGTCCAGGCGCCCCACAGGGTCACCTCCCTTCACCTGGCCAAGAAGCAGGCCAGTGCAGCCATCGCCGGGGAGAGCGAAGAGGAGGGCAGTGAGAGCGAGGGCGAAGGGATCTTCCGCGAACGGGACGAGTTTGTGGTTCGGACGGAAGACGTCGGGAGCTTGAAGGTAAGTTCACAGTTTAAACTTGGACACAGGTCTGGACTGAGCAGAGGGAGCACTGGGGGGTTTCCCTGTGGAGTGAAGCCAAAACCCATGAGATGTCATCTTTCCGTCTACATGATAAAGGAGAAGCTGCTCAATAGTCAAGCGCTCACAGTGCAAACAGAGATCTTTAAGCCAGAGTTTGAAATCCAGGAAAACAATGTGAAGTAGAAAGTAAAGTTTGAACAAAGGGTTTGGCAGGTTTAGGGCCTATCTCACATGTTGCGGATGCTGCCAGTCTTTGCAATGTCTCTGCAACTCAGGCTGATTGTGCGCATACAAAGAGCTTATCTCACCGGCCTGGAGACTAGTTGGTGACTAGAGTCATAGTTAGTCATAGAGATGTCTCTGATACGTCCCCTGGCAATGAGGCGAGTCTCCAGGTAGTCTCAGTGAAAACAGACAGGTTCGATTTCAGCATGGTCTCCACATGGTCTCCACATGGTCTCTGCATCGTCTCTGCATGGTCTCCACATGGTCTCCGCATGGTCTCCACATGGTCTCCACATGGTCTCTGCATGGTCTCCACATGGTCTCCACATGGTCTCTGCATGGTCTCTGCATGGTCTCCACATGGTCTCTGCATGGTCTCTGCATGGTCTCCACATGGTCTCTGCATGGTCTCCACATGGTCTCTGCATGGTCTCCACATGGTCTCTGCATGGTCTCTGCATGGTCTCCGCATGGTCTCTGCATGGTCTCCACATGGTCTCCGCATGGTCTCTGCATGGTCTCTGCATGGTCTCCACATGGTCTCCGCATGGTCTCCACATGGTCTCCACATGGTCTCCGCATGGTCTCTGCATGGTCTCCACATGGTCTCCGCATGGTCTCCACATGGTCTCCACATGGTCTCCGCATGGTCTCCGCATGGTCTCTGCATGGTCTCCACATGGTCTCTGCATGGTCTCCACATGGTCTCCACATGGTCTCCGCATGGTCTCTGCATGGTCTCCACATGGTCTCCACATGGTCTCCACATGGTCTCCGCATGGTCTCCACATGGTCTCCGCATGGTCTCCGCATTGTCTCTGCATGGTCTCCGCATGGTCTCTGCATGGTCTCCGCATGGTCTCCGCATGGTCTCTGCATGGTCTCCACATGGTCTCCGCATGGTCTCCGCATGGTCTCAGCATGGTCTCTGCATGGTCTCTGCATGGTCTCTGCATGGTCTCTGCATGGTCTCTGCATGGTCTCCACATGGTCTCTGCATGGTCTCTGCATGGTCTCTGCATGGTCTCCACATGGTCTCCACATGGTCTCTGCATGGTCTCTGCATGGTCTCCACATGGTCTCTGCATGGTCTCTGCATGGTCTCTGCATGGTCTCCACATGGTCTCCACATGGTCTCTGCATGGTCTCCACATGGTCTCTGCATGGTCTCCACATGGTCTCTGCATGGTCTCCACATGGTCTCTGCATGGTCTCCACATGGTCTCTGCATGGTCTCCAGATGGTCTCTGCATGGTCTGCAAGAGGTCTCTAGCAGTTGTGTCTTGAGCGATGTTTGTTCTCTCAACCTGTGAGACGTTTCTATGACGTCCCCCAATGTTTCCGAGACCTGTTGGAGACTAAGGAGATCTCAAAGGGTTGTATGGAGCTTCTTTGAGATCAGACCGACATATCTTGGAGACATTGCAGGGACGTCACAGAAACATCTCACAGGTTGAGAACAACAAATAGTATTTGCAACATTGCCATAGCTGGTTGAGACCTCTCAGAGACCTCTCGGAGACCATGTGGAGACTCCGCTGAAAATCAAACCTATTTGTTTTACCCTGGAGTCTCACCTTATCTCCAGGGGACGTCTCGGAGACACTTGAGTCTATATTTAGTCTCCAGGCCAGTGAGATCGGCCCTTTACTGCAAAGTACTGCATTCATTTGAATAATAAAAGTTTCTGTTATTATTACTTAAAAAAAAAAAAGTAAATTCAGTTTTTAATACATTTTGTCTGTGCCTGAATGAATGAAAATGCTTTCAGTGGAGAAGGTTCGGGATTCTTTGAAAGATGAAAAATACATTTTACAATACATCTGCTCAGATTTGTTTCATCAGTTGACAAAAATATCTGAAAAGTTAGAGTCTTCAGTTATTTATTGCTTTCAAACACATCACAAACTGCAAACTATAACGCAAACCTTGAGTTTCTGAAATGAACACTTCACCTGTGTGTCTTTGGTTTTCAGCTGGCCCTGAAGACGGGCCGAGAGCCGCCGCCCATCTGGAGAGTTCAGAAGGCCTTGCTCCAGAAGTTCAGCCCTGAGATCAAAGATGGTCAGAGACAGTACGGGGCCACAAGTAATGTACGTCAGCTCTTTCTTTACTGACATTATATCATTCACTATATTTCCCTCATTCGATTTGCATGGAACCGCTGCTAATGTGCAAGGACTTAATGTGCAGAACTAATGGGTTTATGGCAGGGATTTTTTTTTATTTCTGAAGTTTTGAGCAGCCGTTTCTGTTGGGAGACTTGGTGTATCCGCCACCTTTCTGTTTCTGCCAAACATCTCTAAAATCGTCCTAGCTGAGGTGGTGGTAGATGAGCCACTGATGGAGGTGATTTATCTTGTTACAGAGATAGTCATGAGACACTAGTTGTCCTTATACAGACCTGATCAAAAGTTTAAGATCAGTTGGAAAAATGTCAAAAATACACATTTTGCGTGATTGGATCTTAACAAGGTCCCAAGTAGAACTTCAATATGCAACAAGAAAAGTGAGACAAAATTGTTTTGAGTAAAGCTTTTATTGTAAACAACAGATAAACTGAAATTGTCTTTTGCAGCCGATCATAAGTTTAGGACCACATGCCTTTAAAAGGAATTTGGATTCAGTGTCATTTTCTGTCAGATTTTCACACTGTCATGACGTCCGGATGGCAAAAGCAAAAAGTAAAAACTTCGAATCTCTGAAAAGATCCTGAGGGTTATGGAACAAAAAAATTAAATGTGAAGACACAAAATAATGTCCCCTGTCCTGAGCCAGAGTATCCGAGTGACTGTCCATAAAGACACTGACGATCCTCGGCCCAAATGAAGGCCGCTACTGGAGCCAACGTCTTTTACCTTTGCCATAAAGACGTTATGAGTCCTGACCGTGTGAATACCTGACAGAAAATGTCACTGAATCCACATTTTTTAGACAGATTTAGTCTATTAAACTTTTGATCGGTTGCAAAAACAGACTTTTATTTATTGTTTTCAATAAAATATTTACTACACTTACTTTTTTTGGTCTCACTCCCATTACTTCTTGTTGGATATTGAAGTTATACTTGGGACTTTGTTAAGATCCAACCATGCAAAATGTGAATTATTTATTTATAATTTTTCAAGTGGCACGGCAATTCCTCCAACACTGGTTTCACTTTTTAACCAACAGTCAAATGTCAAGTGCAGACGTGGTGACAAAATGAGAGGCACTAGACAAGGCTGTCCATTGTCTCCACCAGTGTTTTGGTTATAAAAACATTAGACCATGTCTTACAAGTACACCGGTCATTCCATTTGATGATGTTTGTTTTCACAGTATCTGGGATATTTTGGTGATGCCAAAATACAATATCAACGACTGTACGTGAAGTTTCTGGAGAACATCAACAAAAAAGACTACGTGAGAGTGTGCTCTCGCAAGCCCTGGCACCGAGCCTCTCTGACTGTGAGGTAAACAGTGGTTACATTAGAATCTTGCATTACAGCTCACACAGCTCACACAGCGCTATACTCACTTCTATTCAGCCCCAGTTCCACTAGTGCCTAGTGCTCTAGAACAGTGGCACCTCCACATGCAGGTTCTTACTACTGTGTACCAGCCGCCACAGATTTAAGGCGAGATGCTGCAGGGGAAAACGTAGTGGTCAAAGTTGAGTACAGAAAAAACAAGTAAGGAAACACCATCCAAGGAGCCGTCTGCATCGGGAGCGGCACCTCGGCTGCAGCCACAGGGACCAACACAGGGGGCCCGGAGGAGGCGATGTAGAGACACCACACCTCCATCCAGACACCCACAGGACAGCTGGAGAAAGTTTTCTGCCATCCAGAATTTGATTCTAAAATGCAGTTAAAAAGTGCATCTATTGGCCTGGTGTCATCTGGAGACATGGAGATGTATAACTGTGTATCATCAGCATAACTGTGAAAGTCGACCCCGTGTCTCCTGATGACATCACCAAGAGGGAAGGATTAAACAACAAGGAGCCGTGCATTAGACGGTTATAACGCACAACGCGGAGTCAAGAACATGTAACATGCATTATAACGTCTAACGCGGCTCCTCGTTGTTTAATCCGCTTATACCAGGGTCCCACAAACGTAACATTTATAATAAATGTTTTTTCATTGACTAAACTCACTAAATCTGCCAGACTACGGGACTATTTTGTGTGGGTTATTAGCCGGTCACTGAAGGCTGGTCTCAGAGCGAGTCATTCTCCGCAGCTATTACGAGGATCTCAGTCAGGCTCAACGACACAACATCAGCACAGAATCACAACACAACAGGACTAACCCGGAAACACTTTTCCCTGGAAGTAAACACCGATATGCGGCACTCGTGGGCAGGAGTTATTTACCTTTTACAAGGTTTAAGCTGAAGCTAGCTAGCTAGCTCAACCAGCTCAACTGTTTATGGAAACAGCTGCGGTGGAGTCGCTCACACCTGGGCCCCCCCAACTGAAACTTTTATGTTTGACTTTACTAATCCAGACAAATATGCTTCAATGCAGGATCATTTTATGTACGCCTGTAAATGATGAATAGCCTTAACCGTTTTCAATAGAAATGTAAAGCTCATATGTTATTAACAGTAGCTAACCGAGCTGCTCACTCTCCTCTACAAACATTTAGCAAACATTTTGTTTTGGCCAAAAACGTTGAAATTAACACAAAATCCATCTCATACGTTCCTGTCAGTCACTAATTACGCCTTTATCTGATTCAGCTGTGTCATGCGTTGCTATGGCGATGCCACAGTGGAGTGATATCCCAGTGATTTAACTACCGGACTACGTGTGCGGTTATACCAAAATAATGCACCAGCCAATCAGAATCCAGTATTCACCCAGACCATGGTATAAATACAGGTTAAAAAGTACTTGGCCTAAATTCAAACCCTGGGGCACACCACAAGTGATTTTATGGACCTTAGAGGAGCAAGTATCCACACTTACCATGAATGTTCTGTCTGTGAGGTAGGAAGTAAACCATTTGTGGACAGCACCAGAGAAGCCGATGTGTTTTAAACAAGCTTAAAGAATAGTGTGATCGACTGTATCAAAGGCAGCGCTCAGATCCAGTAGAACCACCACAACACAAATATCGACATATTTTATATCCACATGTCCTGAAGGCTCCCCGAGACGACGCTAAAATCCAAATATGGTCATTTCCTTTCTGGGAGAACCCCGTACCAAAGACCACAGAAACTAGCACACATTATAAAACTTCAGGGCTGCTTTTCTCAAAAGGCTTTTTGTTCCCCTCATGCAATGACATCAGCATACCTACAGACTCCAAACTTTACAGTCTTGGACTTAACAATATTTAGAATTGTTTTTCAGAGCGATTTTGTAATATCTAATTTCTGCCTGATTTATTCAGGTTTGAACACAAAAAAACAAGGCGGAATTAGATTTTTTACACATTTTTCACTCATGAATGGCTTATTCAAAAACAAAATAAGATCCAAAATCCCCTCTGAAGAAATCTTAGTAACTAATATATAAACAAAATAAAACCTGGGTCTATCCATTATTTAGATTTTGTTGCTGAAAATTTCAGCAATTTTGACCATTCTTAGGCACAAAATATCTTATTCTTCTATGACAACATAAAATTGCAGAAAAGTTGCAATACATTTTTTTTTCATCTTTACGTCAGTGATCTACAGCAGAAGTTTCAAATTGATATCACTAAATTCAAAATTTCCCAAGTTCACCTGCAGCGTCTCGCCTTGATATTTAGAGATGCATTATTGCCATTTCGCCCTTATTCATGGTTAATGGTTTTGTGTTTTTGTACAAATAAGGTGGTGCACGCCTGCATCCGTGTTTTCATAAGTTTATTGAAGCGTATGATTCCTCTGACCCGAATGCCTGGGCTCAGGAAAGGCATTTCAAACCAAATCTGCTGCTTGTCATGAAGATTTCCTCTTTCCATACAGTGTCTCCGTAGAGGTGGTTATGGTGTTCCAAATTCAGATGATCTATAGATTACATATAGCATGCACACTCTAATGCACACACAGTCTAACGCACACTATAACGCACCTCTAACGCACACTCTAACGCACACTGTAATGCACACTATAACGTACACTCTGACGCACACTCTGACGCACACTCTAACGCACACTCTGACGCACACTCTAACGCACACTCTGACGCACACTCTAACGTACCTCTAACGCACACTGTAATGCACACTCTAACGCACACTCTGACACACACTCTAACGTACCTCTAACGCACACTGTAATGCACACTCTAATGCACACTCTGACGCACACTCTAACGCACACTCTGACGCACACTCTAACGTACCTCTAACGCACACTGTAATGCACACTCTAACGCACACTCTAACGCACACTCGAAACGCACCTCTAATGCACACTCTAACGCACACTATAACGCACCTCTAACGCACACTGTAATGCACACTCTAACGCACACTATAACGCACCTCTAACGCACACTGTAATGCACACTCTAACACACACTCTGACGCACACTCTAACGCACACTATAACGCACCTCTAACGCACACTGTAATGCACACTCTAACGCACACTATAACGCACCTCTAACGCACACTGTAATGCACACTCTAACGCACACTATAACGCACACTGTAATGCACACTCTAACGCACACTATAACGCACCTCTAACGCACAATGTAATGCACACTCTAACGCACACTATAACGCACCTCTAACGCACACTGTAATGCACACTCTAACACACACTCTGACGCACACTCTAACGCACACTATAACGCACCTCTAACGCACACTGTAATGCACACTCTAACGCACACTCTGACGCACACTCTAACGTACCTCTAACGCACACTGTAATGCACACTCTAACGCACACTCTGACGCACACTCTAACGCACACTCTAACGTACCTCTAACGCACACTGTAATGCACACTCTAACGCACACTCTAACGTACCTCTAACGCACACTGTAACGCACACTCTAACGCAGACTCTGACGCACACTCGAACGCACCTCTAACGCACACTGTAATGCACACTCTAACGCACACTATAACGCACACTCTAACGCACACTCTAACACACCTCTAGTGCACACTCTAACACACCTCTAACGCACACTCTAACGCACACTCTAACACACCTCTAATGCACACTGTAACGCACACTCTAGCTCACACTATAACGCACACTCTAACGCACACTCGAACGCACCTCTAACGCACACTCTAACGCACACTATAACGCACACTCTAACGCACACTCTAACACACCTCTAACGCACACTCTAACGCACACTCTAACACACCTCTAATGCACACTCTCACACACACTCTAGCTCACACTCTAATGCACACTCATCACCTCATCATCTTTGAAAATAGCCAGTAATCAACTACACCCACGTGTAAAGGCACTTTAAGATGCAATCAATAAAGCACACACTTTAAATCATCTAAAATGACAATGAGACTGATATCTAAGCTTTGAGAAACATGATTGTGAATAAACTCTTGCGCCACAACTAATAAAAAAAAAACAGTTTGACAAATCATTTTTAATGCATTCAGCTTTGACTTTAGAGCAAAAAGCTTTCACTTGTGTGGTCTGCTCCACAGTGAGGCTGATGATTCTTGTGTTCATTCGGGGGGGTTCTGGGAGGAAAAGATATGGCTCATTTCACTTTGAGATTCGGAAAGAGCTGCTCGGTCATGAACGTCACATCACTACAAACAAGCCATTAGAGGCGCCTCTGACCACCAGGGGGTGGTATTGCAGCAACGTCAGCTCCCCCACCAAAGAGAAGCGCTTTCCTCACCCATTGGCACCAACACAGTTTTTTTTTTTTGGTATCAGTGGCCAAACCACGGATATTCCTGGGTATTTCAATAAAACTGCATTCTCAGAGAAAAGATTCTGTTGCGGATGTTCTATATTTGATCATGCTTTTGATCTTTGAAAAATGGGGTGTAACCATGTGTTTTCTCCTTATTTTTCTGAAACTAACAGACGGCAGCCTCTCCACAACCATCTGAGCTCTGTCCATCCACTGCCCCCACCTCGAAATGAATGGCACCAAGAACCAGAGGAAGAGAGGGGAGTGAGGGAGAAGAGAGAGAGCGAGAGGAGAGACAGCGAGAGGAGAGACAAAGAGAGGAGAGAGAGCGAACAAAGAGAGAGTGAAAGGAGAGAGAGGGAGAGGAGAGAGAGTGAGAGGAGAGAGAGCGAGAGGAGAGAGAGTGAGAGAGAGGAGAAAGAGAGGAGGGAGAGAGAGAGCAGGGAGAGTGAGAGGGGGGAGAGAGAGAGGAAGGAGCGAGAGAGGAAAGAAAGCGAGAGGAGGGAGAGAGAGAAGAGCGAGGGTCAAAGGAGAGAGCGAGAGAAGCGAGAGAGTGAGAGGAGTAAAGAGGTGGGAGACAAAAGAGAAAGGGACAAATGCAGAGACCAACAAAAGAGTCGAGATAAAGTGGAGAGGGAGAAAAAGGAGGACGAACGGCTGAGGCTGAAGAGAGAGCAGAACAACAGGCTGAGAGAGAGACCGTTTGAGGGGCAGGAAAGAGACCCGGGGAGGCAGAAGGTCCCGGAGCCCCCAGTGAAGAGGAGCAGGCCCAGCCCAGAGCAGAGGAGCTCATCCTCAGAGTCCGAGTCATCTCTTGCCAGTGATGAGGACACCCACCCGGCCTGTGAGTATCGGACCCTGGGTTCATTCAAATACTTGTTCAAAACATACCTTTGTTACAGAAGGCCCGATACAATACGTATTGTGATACTGAAGGCCCAATACGATGTATTTCGATACAAAAGGCTTGATATGATACATATTGCGATACGGAAGGTCTGATTCGATACGTATTGCAATACAAAAGGCTCGATACAATGCATATTGTGATGGAAAGGGCCTGATATGATATGTATTGCGATACATAAGACCTGATACAATAGTTATTGCGATACAGAAAGCCCGATAAGGATATGTATTTTGATACAAAAGGTTTGATGCGATACACATTGCATTACAGAAGCCCAGATACGATACATATTGTGATACAGAAGGCCAGATACGAAACATAGTGATACAGAAGGCCAGATATGATACATATTGTGCTACAGAAAGCCAGATACGATACATATTGTGATACAGAAGGCCAGATATGATACATATTGTGATACAGAAGGCCAGATACAATACATATTGCGATACAGAAGACCAGATACAATACATATTGCGATACAGAAGACCAGATACAATACATATTGCGATACAGAAGGCCAGATACGATACATATTGCGATACAGAAGGCCAGATATGATACATATTGCGATACAGAAGGCCAGATACGATACATATTGTGATACAGAAGGCCAGATACGATACATATAGTGATACAGAAGGCCAGATATGATACATATTGTGATACAGAAGACCAGATACGATACATATAGTGATACAGAAGGCCAGATATGATACATATTGTGATACAGAAGGCCAGATACGATACATATTGCGATACAGAAGGCCAGATACAATACATATTGTGATACAGAAGGCCAGATACAATACATATTGTGATACAGAAGGCCAGATACAATACATATTGTGATACAGAAGGCCAGATACGATACATATTGCGATACAGAAGGCCAGATACAATACATATTGTGATACAGAAGGCCAGATACAATACATATTGTGATACAGAAGACCAGATACGATACATATAGTGATACAGAAGGCCAGATATGATACATATTGCGATACAGAAGGCCAGATACAATACATATTGCGATACAGAAGGCCAGATACGATACATATTGCGATACAGAAGGCCAGATATGATACATATTGCGATACAGAAGGCCAGATACAATACATATTGCGATACAGAAGGCCAGATACGATACATATTGCGATACAGAAGGCCAGATATGATACATATTGCGATACAGAAGACCAGATGCGATACATATTGTGATACAGAAGGCCAGATACGACACATATAGTGATACACAAGGCCCAATACAAGACTGATATCGTTTAACGGTACCCAGCCCTGACCAGGGAAACAAATAAACAAGAGGCTTTGTCATTTGTGAAGTTTCACAGGTGGGAAGTGGAAGTTGAGTGGGGAAAAAGGCTGTTTGAAAGCACTTGTCTTTAAGTAAAAGAGTGTCTTCGCTGAGCGGCACTGGTGGTGTGTTCCCTCAGTGTGAGTCGCTGCTTGTTGTGTGCAGGCCCTGCCCAGAGAGGCCTGAGCTCCCGCGGCCTCAGGGACCTGTTCAGGAGTTACGTGGAGATGCTGGTCAGTACGGCCCTGGACCCAGACATGATCCAAGCCCTAGAGGACACTGACGGTGAGCCGCACTGATCTCATCCAAATATATCTATGACCTTAACAAACTGTCTTGGTGAAGTGAGAGACAGAGACTGCTGAGCCAACATCATAAGTGCAGCAACAAAAAAGCATTAAGAATTCTGCAATTCTCCTCAAATGTCACTCACACAACAGAAAATGTTATCTTGACAAGTTAAAGTACAAGAAAACAAATCTTATTTCATGTAAATTGAGATATATTATCTAATTTTAAGTGCGATGAGATGTTTTTACTAATTTTAAGTGCAAAAATCCTTTTCAACTCAAATCAAGGGCACATATATGTTGATCAGAAATGTCGCTATGGGGTTATTGCCCCACATTTGCAAAAGGGCTTCAGTTCCCTCCCCACACACACTTCCTCCAGCCCCCAGAAGAGCCGGAGGAAGTGTGCACTTGTTAAAGCAGTGGTGGTGGAGCAGTGGGTGAACGAGTAGTTCTTTTCCCGCTTTGTTTTCTCACACTTTGTTCCTGTGCTGTTTTCCCCAGATGAGCTGTACCTCCCCTCCATGCGGCAGATTGACAGTCTGCTCAGCGGTCAGAAGAGGAGGCTGTTACTGCGGGTCAACATGAGCGCTCCTCACCAGGTCTGACCGTCCACTCTCTCTCCGTACAGTCCCTGAGACCCCCCTGCCCTTCGGCAGTCACGAGGGTCTCGAGTTCATTTGGAGCCGGGGCCAAACAGACTAAGCCTTTTTAAAAGAGCGAATCCTAATTGAACTACTTTTATTACAATAATAATTAACATATAGTCCATTTTAAAGCCTATCTGTACATTTGAATTAGGTTCTAGAGCAGCCGTGTCAACCTCATTTTGGGTCATGGGCCGAAATTCCTCTCCCACAGCGGGTCACATAATGTAAACAGGAAAATACTATGGAGAAAACATTCTTCAATAAACGAAGCTGTGATTTTAAAATGAAGGACTGTAGCCTCATAAATAATAAAGGCTTACACTTGTATTGCGCTTTACAAACATGTGTCACCAAGTTTTTCAAAGTGTTGCATTGCAGTCATTATTCATGTGGTACTATTGTAGCCACAGCTGCCCTGTGGCAAACTGACCATTTACCACGTGGCTATATGTGTTGTTTGTATGCTGATCTCTTATTATGGCAGTGCCCTCTGCTGGACAGAATTCTTTGGCTGCCCCCTAGTGGCTGGAGTCAGCATTCTGGTTATTTCTTTACACATTATTAACGCCGCACAGGAATGGGCTTAAGCAGTCATTCCAAAAGTTTGAAACATCGCAGGCCCCTTTGGGGGGGGCCAATAAAAATATATTTACTGTATTTAAAGGAATGTGTTAGTATTTTACAGATACAATTCAAACAACATTTAACAATGTACTTGTTTTGTGGACAAGTTTTGGGCCCCCCTGTAGTGCCTCTGAGGCCCCCCAGGGGCCCCATAGCCCACTTTAGGAATCACAAAAAGTCAGAGTTTTTGTACAATTCCCATGTTAGCTAATGATTAGTCAGTATAATACTAATAGTTTTGATCCCCACTCTGCCGTTTATGCCCTGGTGCAGAGCAGATCATTAGTCAACAGTGGTGGGAACTTCTTTTTATCTCAAAGACGCAGATTTAGTGACTGACGTTGGCTCAGACTTTGTGGGAGGATTGAGTGAGAATGTGAGGTGGAAGGGCTGCTCCTGAGCCTTTATGGCAGGATACACAGAGACACAGAGGTCAACACCGCGGACACAACTACTGCAATAATCCTTGTCCTTGAGCCGCTAGTGCCATGTGCACATGGTCAGCTAAACAGTTAAAGTTTCTCCCCTCTCGAAGCCCACCTGCTTTAGAGGCTCACTGGCCCTCTGTCTGTTTAAAAGTTGTCTGCAGAAGTGAATCTGCCTCCACACTGTTGGTTGTGTACTGCCTAAAGGGATGAAAGAGAAGTCTCCTGCCTTTGCGGTGTGAAAACCTTTGTGGTGTGTCCTCCAGGAGGCCCTGCACGTCTTCCCCAAGCTGACTGCAGACCCTCTGGACTGTGGAGCTGTGCGTGTCAGCCTGAGCGGAGAGGGCTACAACCGCAAAACCCTGAACGAGGCCAAGAGACGGACCTCCAAACAGCAGGTCAGGAGCAGAACCTTTATCTGCTGCAGTCTGAGGTTCTATTCACCCACGCTCTTGTCCTTCGTCGTCCACAGGAGCTCCAGCTGTCAGTGGAAACCTGCCGCATTTACTCCCTGTACCACGCCCTGCACCACTACAAGTACCACACCTTCCTGCGCTGCAAGAAAGAGGTAGGACACACTTCACTGCACAAAGCTACACGCAGGTTTACAAGTGACGAGCACACGTGGTCCTGGGGCTGGGCACCAGGAAGCAAGGCCAGACAGGTATCCAGAAAATGAAAGCATTGACTTTTGATGCTGTTGGTCCAGGAATAGACTTAAAGGAAGTGACTTGGTTGTTTCTTCTCATTTTTTACACACATATCTTGACATGAGATGAACCCGATATTGTACATTTTTCACACATTATCGTTCTGTTTTCTGGTTCAAGATGTTCATAGATATTTTAGTGTAGGTATTTTAAAAAATAGCTTTCAGGTATCAGTATTGAAACAAAATGTAAGGATCAATTGCTCCTCAGTCTCCATGGTTGTGCATTCATTTCGTACTATAAACCCTAAACAAATGTGAAACAAACTTCTCCTGAAGCATCAATGGAGCCACTGGGAGGGACAGTAAAGGCGCTCAGCTGTGTGGGTGATACAGCCGCAGGGTCACTGAAAGGTCAAATACGCACTGATATCAACTTTGTGCTTTACATGAAAAAGTTGCATAGTGCACCTTTAAAGAAACAACATGTCTTGTGGTCGGGGTAAATGGTCCATAAGAAACGTACCAACGTAACATAACAAATGAAATTAAAATGAATCTGCAGACGGTGCGCGTGAAAAAGAAAAAGTATACAGTATGATCATTTTTGGCCTAAATTGCTAATGGGAAACATTTTATGATTTAAAATGTAAATTTCACTTTTTATTTTTATTTGATCTTCATTTAACTAGGAAAAAAGAGTCTCTTTTCAGGGGAGTCCTGGCTGCAGAGGGGCCAGGATGTGGAAACACGGGGAGGGCGGGGAAGGGAGGGAGTTCAGCTTCCAGATAGCCTGGTGGATAAAACTCTTCACACTGGACACGTGTGGAACTTTTTTTATTTATTTAAGTTGCCCCCTAGTGGCTGGAATCAGTATCGCAGGAATGGGCTGGAGACTTGCTTTAAATGTAGTTTTGTACATGACTGGTGATGTGTTGTCTGTGGGTGGTGAAGGGAAGACTTTGCCATTAGAGTTTTATGAAAAAACTGGTGCAGTTGGTCACTTCCACTGAGGAGTTAACCATTACACAGTATGTGGAGGGTGAGAACCAGTCAGGTCCTGTTTTTGTGAATGGAGACATACATCTGAAAGTGTACTTTTGTTACTTTGACAGTAAAAGGCAGATGCTTAGAGATGATTTGCCCTTGTCTTTGTCAGACGTCGAGTCTGGAGCAGGCCTCGGAGGACCCTGGGCAGGAGGAGGTGGTGCAGCGCTGCATGGCTAACCACGGATGGATCGACAAACTCTTTGGCTCCTTCATGGAACTGCTCAGCCTCAGCGCCAAAGCGTGACCCGCCCACCGCCGGACGCCAGTCAGCGCACGGCCTTGAACAGCCTGGGCCAGACAGGAACAGCACACGGGGGAAGAACTTTTGAGACGGGACAAAGGAACCCATTTCTCACACACATAACACATCTGTTAGGTTTGTGGTGCTAATAGTCATGCTGCTCTTTAGTATTTCCCCACTGTTTCCAAACATGATTGAACTTTTGGTAAAACATGTAGGAGGTGTTACACAAACAGAATGAAGGGAGACACTACAGGCAAAATGTCACTGAACATGTGCCGCTTGGAAACTAAGAATAGTCCGACTCAGTGGTTCTCAACGGAGTCCGGACCCAAAAGTCTGCACTTTCATGGTAAGACAAGGCAAGGCAACTTTATATATACTGTGCATTTCGTACACAAGGGAACTCAATGCGCCTGTACCATATACACTATACTACGTTCATCATCGAGAACAGGGGTGTCTCATTTTGGGTCGCGGGCCGAAATTCAGCTCCCACGGCGGGTCGCGGCCGCATATAATACAGACAATTATAATAATAAGCTGTGATTTGGTCAAAGCCCCAACTTGACTATTATTCATCATTAAAAACAATGAGTTGTACTTGTAATACACGTCACAAGCCTGTGTCCTACATAGTACTACATAGTACTACATAGTACTACATAGTACTACATAGTAGTCAGGGCTGCAGAGAACGTTCATGTTTTTAAGAGCAGGCTCAAGACCCACCTTTGTAGCTTAGCCTTTAAATGACTTATCTATTTATTTAAGCCTAATATATAATATATATATGGGAGGTTGTGCAGGCGCATTGTTTTAAATGTTGTAATCTGTAAAGCACTTTGTGATACCTTTCGGTATGAAAAGCGCTTTATAAATAAAGTTTGATTATTTATTTGCTCCACACTCGGTGGTGGTAAACTGTTATTGAAGCCACATCCGCCCTGGGACAGACTCTTCTTTTACCACGTGGCTATATAATGTGTTGTTCATATCCTGAGCTCTTATTATTATTATCTTATTATTATTCTTTAAAAAATCATAGCTCCGCACAGGCTTGGGCTCGAGACTTACTTTTTTCCCTACATTCTCTGGAATTTATGCTCTACAAGGCAGGGGCCAGATTAAATCATCTCAGGCCGTATGTTTGACACCCCTGATCTAGAACCAAAGCACCATTTATTCCACAAAAGACCATTTCTTTTTCAATTTGGTCTTTTATTTGAGCTGGAACGACTCGGTCACTTTCGTTAGTGCTGTGGCAGGACCCATGCTTGCCACATGAATAAAGAGAATCAATTATTTCACCATTGTTTTATCCAATTCGTTCATTAAATTGTTAATTAATTGCTAGCTCAGTATCCACCTTATTCCGCCCCGCCCATTTTTGCCACTTTTTGCTTTGTCTCGGCACTTCCGTTGTCCTGACACGTCCGGTCGAGCGCGAAGCCCGTTCATTTTAACGGAGAACGAGGGAAAATATTCTCCGCTCAAACCTGATGTTTAGTCGATTGATTTGTGTAAAATGTCCAATGTGCATTTGCACCGACATGTCGACACTGCAGCGTTTCTCCATCGTGTAGTGACTTCTCCAGCCCCATGTTAAAAGGTAGGAGAAAATGGGCGGGCACAATTTATGGCGGCGCCCACGCGAGCCTCCAGAATAAGGTGAATATTGACAGAAATAGTTTGGGGTAAAAGACTAAATCCTGTGGAGGTCCTGATCTGAACCCTGGTCCTCCAGTTGGAAACCGCTGATTTAAAGTGATAGTCTGTAAGTTTGCAAAATGAGGTGATAGAGACTCACGATAAACGATCAAGCTCCTCCCCCTCCCTCTGATTGGACCTGACAGGCCAGTTAACAGGAAAGCTCATCTGATTGGTCAAAGCGATGGCACCTGCCGTCACATTGCTGCCGAGAGGGCTCAGTATATTGAGAGAAATAGTCGCCTTAAAAAAAAAAAAAAGAAATGTGGACTGAGGCGTGGTTTACTACGGTCTCTGGGTGCATGTTGGGTTTCCAGGTGAGCGTTTTGCCCGCGGTGTCTCCCCCACAGCGGCCCCTCAGAGCAGCTCCACGTCAGACCTGTCCACAGATCAGACCTGGACCGAAGGCTCCGGGCCACAACATGGTGAATGTCTAAATCTTGTTGTTTAGTTTGGGTTTCTATGTGATATTATGGAAGAAAAAAAAAGACACTTTGGTTTGCCATTTGAACATTTTTTATCAAGATCTTTCTCGTTCTATATTTAAAAAACAAAAAAAGCTTTATTGTTACATGTGAACGTTTGATTTGATTTTGACAATGGCTGACCGGATGGAGCGTTTTCCCTGTTGGTCCAGAGAGTTACAGTAGGCCTATACATGTTCCTTCAGTATTGTTGATGATGAGTTCACTGACCTTTGAATGAGCCGCAGTTGTAACGCAGTGTAAATAATGTACATAGGCCTCATTCTCTTTTCTGCTGTAAAAAAAACAAACGATTTGACAAAAGTAAACTTCATGAATCATTTCACCTGTGTCGTGGGTGTATTTGATTTCATCGCGAACCGGAGAGCAGACTGTGAGGAGCCACTGTAGTTTTATCATACGAAATGTTATGACATGGTTACACTGCCACATGCTGTTCATATAATAAAAAGGATGTTATTTTCCGGGTCATGTCTGGTCCTGGAGGTGGGTCCCAAAGCCACAGCAGGTCACTGTCATGGACCAAAGCCTGGGTACGGTCTTACGGTCTAATCAACAACAGCTATGAGGCGCACGAGGGCTTCACACAAGTCCATCAAACCAACACATGCATCACAGGTTCAGGGGCAAAAGACTGTCTGAAGAAACCTCATCTTCTGGCTACGTTTCCATGGAGACCAAAGGCGTTCTCCGATTATTGAAGTGACATGCAAAGGGCCTATAGATACAGACGGCATCTCTGGAATCGCCCATATATGGTCATTTTTGAAAACAGTTAAGGGGGAAAACAATTTTGAAAAAATGTAAATTTTCTCTAGTTATTCAAAAACTACTGTAGCAAATGTTGAATTATGAATATAGTTTTCTATTAAATAATGAAAGACAAAGACAAAGACATGAGGAGGAGCAAAGTGGTTCAACAGCCCATAAATACATAAATAACGGAGAATGCTAACTTGATGCTACATGTTAGCATCGGGGTAATGCTAACCCTAGCTAGCGCTTGCTACAACTGCCGTTTTTTCACTTCTACTGACCAATCTGTTGTGACAAAATATCCATATGGGCCCGATTTACACTTGACTTTATTTATGCGCGATAAATAAGTTGATATTCCACCAGAAAATGTCTAAAAAGAGTGGAAAACTGTGTTTCTCTAAAGATTCTATTTTCCCCCTCGGCGAAGCCACGCCCCCTTCTATGACGAGATGCCGTCTGGATCTATCTTACCGGCCTGATACACGGCATCTCTGGAATCGCCCATATATGGTCATTTTTGAAAACAGTTAAGGGGGAAACAATTTTGAAAAAATGTAAACTTTCTCTAATTATTCACAAACTACTTTAACAAATGCTGAGTTATGAATATAGTTTCTACTAAATAAAGATACAAAGACATGGAGAGGAGCAAAGTGGTTCAACAGCCCATAAATACATAAAAAAAACGGAGAATGCTAAAATGATGCTAAATGTTTTGCATTGTGCTAATGCTAACCCTAGCTAGCGCTTGCTCTGACTGCCGTTTTTTTCACTTCTACAGAACAATCTGCTGTAAGAAAATATCCACATGGACCCGAGTTACACTTGACTTTATTCGTATGTGATAAATAAGTTCATATTCCATCAGAAAATGGCTAAAAAGAGTGAAAAATTTGTTTCCCAGAAGATTGTATTTTCCCCCTCGGCGAAGCCACGCCCCCTTCTATGACGAGATGCCGTCAAAGTCAAACAAAGTGACAAAGTGACAAAGTGACTGGGACGGAAAAACAGCCCTGGACTCTGACCAGCCCGGCCCAAATGAGCGTAAATGTGCACTTACCACCCGCCTTAACGGAGCGCATTTTCTCCAGTACGGCTTTACCCAAATCTAAAAGCTTCTCGGCCGGAGAGCAACAATGTAACGCCTCATTTAACTTTTTGTCAAGTCGCCACATTTTTTGTCACAGTTTTGTTGTTTCTTCATTACTTTTTGTGGCTTTTTGTTGTGTTTTTGTCACTTTTTTTGTTACATTTTTTCCATCATTTTTTTAAAATGGTTTTGTCACATTTTTGTGGCCTTTTCGTTGCTTTGTTGTCGTGTTTTTGTTGACTTTTCATTACATTTTTTGTTGCTTTTCCGGCACATTTTTGTTTTGTTTTCATCTTCTTTTTTGTCGCTATTTTGATGCTTTTCTTTTTAGCTTTTAGATTTGGGTAAAGCTCGGTTGAGGCGGGACCGGTGGCCCTAGAGCCAGTGGCCCTTCTGTGCTCTTCCAGAATGGACACATGGCCGGTCCGCCCCTGAGTTGTGATAATGTTGCAAACACCTCAACCTGCTCCGTTTCTGTAAATACCTGGACACTCGCCTTATCTCCAGGGTCGTCTCGGAGACGTCTCCAATGGAGATTTTCACTTGTGTCACTTGTTTCTCAAGAAAACACTCAGGGTGTGCAAAGTAGACAGGAAATGTGCAAACAATTAAATAGTAAATATTGTTCCAGAGTGTTACAGAGCTTTGGAGCATAAACTCTAAACCAGGGGTGCCCAAACATTTTGTCTCCGTGGGCCAAAATGAAAAAGTGCCTGTGAGTCGCGGGCCAAACGCGGCAATGTCAAGCATGAAAAACACATATAACTGCAAATTATAAAGTTACTTTATTTTATTAACTTTTTATTTTTTCGATAGCCCACATTTGCATTTGATTCTATCCATGCAAATAACATGCTATATTAAAACAAATGGTAACTATAGCAAAAGCCTAATTTTAGTAAAACAAAACCAACATTTGTAGCAATTTGGTGCCAAAAAAAACACACCTGTATCTACAGCACCTACAGTAACTTTACCTCATCCGTTAACTGAAAGAAAACGCCACATTAGAATATTTTGAAAGTGCCAGTTCAGCATCAATTCTTGTATAAGTCACTTTTTAACATACACTGATGTTGAGGTCAACAACCTTTGCAATTGAAAATTGAAAAACTGTGAAAGTTGCTGTTACAAAGCTCTGTGATTGATAAATACCCAGACACCACAACAGTGTTTCCTTAACTTTGCGAAAGGAGTGAAACAGCGCCCCCAATTTGACGCTGGTGGTCAAAAAGTGTACTGCATCCATATTTACCATTGAGAATGACTGGAAGAGAGTTAGTATTAACCACATGCAGCGCAAAAGTAGGTCACTCTCTGGCGGGCCAACAGAATTGTTTCGGCGGGCCAAATTTGGCCCGCGGGCCCCACTTTGGGCATCCCTGCTCTAAACTATTATCCTTCTTATAAACACCATCAATGAATCAGTCTTTATTTCAGACCAATCAAAGACAGCTAAGGTTCCGGGTTCGAGCTGTGTGTGTAAAACATGTGAGTGAGTCATTAAAGGGATTGTGCCAAAATGTCACTGAAAAGCATCACAGTAAGTCAGCATTAAATCTACATTACATGTTTTTTTGTTCATGAAAAATACAAAAAGTCTGGTCCAAAGCACACTCAGATGAACCTTTCTGTGTTCATTTTGGCCATTTTACACATTATTTTTTTCTTTTCTCCTTTTCTCCTTTTAAAGAAATGATTAGTTGAGGCTATTTGAGGCATGAAAAAGCCCAAAACGTAACAATATTGTGTCCTAACCTTGCGGATTAGAGTCTTTTGTGACCTGTTTCTATCTGTGTGTGTGAGTCTGAAGACTTCTGATGACTCAGGGAAACTCTCAGCACTAGATGGCGCAGCGGACCTTGGATTTGGAAGAATGCGCTTTAACGTTTAGTTTAGTTCACTTTAAGTCTTTCAAATGTAAGTTGACTCTATGTGGATCTTGACGTGACTGGCCGCGCGTTTTGCTTAAATCTGCACAAAAACAAAAACCCATGGAGGCAAAGGAAGAGGCGGGAACAAGAGCCCTGACATCTGCAAAGCATTGAGGGAAAGCTCCAGTGAGGGTGTCCTGTGGGACGGCGGAGACGGGGGGAGCAGGAAAAGCGCACGAGCTCCGAACGCGCCACAGGCCAGGGCACTCCGGACAGATCACCGGGGCACATCTGGACACATCACCGGGGCACAGCTGGACACATCACCGGGGCACAGCTGGACAGAGCACCGGGGCACAAAGACAAGGCTGTGCGTAAACGGTGCGTGAAGTCAAGCGGACTGTGAGGAGGAGGAGCGAGGGACAAAGGAGAGCGAATAACGGGACTGGAGCTCCGCCGGACGCCAGCAGGTAATTACTTTTGCCACAAAGTCTTTCTAAGATTCTTCACATGGGTTTGATCAGATGAGTGGTCAGTGATCAGCCCGATGACTGTGGAGCCAGGAGGAAGAGTTACTGTTGGAGTCATAACAAATGGGGGTTACATATGTCCCATGGTCTCGGAGGGGGGGCGGTGTGTGTCACTTTCTGGCCTGCGCTCATGTTTTTAAGAGGGAAACGCGTGATAACCGATGAGCAGAGATGTTTAGAAAGACTTAAAGAGATGAAGAACAACTTTGTATTTGCCCACGGGAGGCAGGTCCCGCCCACCTCCGCTCCTACTCTCGTTCAGGAAGCAAGAATCCCCCTGACCAATGGTTCTCTTCACACCTCATCTGGACAATATGAAAAATAAAATGTATGTATGTGTATGTGAGATTTTTTTTCTCATATTGCTCAATTAGAATTTTTGATAAATAAATACATGTAGCTGATTCATTAACTTTAGCTTTTATACAAACCTCTGCTCAAACAAAACAAACACTTTCCCCCAGTATCTTCTCACACACAAGAATCGTCCATTTTCTCAACCGAACTCCAAAACTAGGGGCTGTTTCTGTCAAAGAACTGGACCCATGACGATCATTGACATTGACCAAAGTACTGATATCGATTTCGATACCACCTCACCAACAAATGTGACACCACCTCAAAATATCTGACCTCCTCTACACCTGACACAGATCAACTTCTGTGAGGCAGTAATGCTGCGGTCAGCACAGCTGCTGAAGCTCCCACCAGAGAGAGGCTGGTGAAGGGCTGAGGTGATTCCCAAAACATCACTAACATCATTTGTTTGGGAGCTTCTTGAAGACTCCCAAACAAATGGGTGCAAACTTACTGTTACATGTTGCATGTTGAATGTGGTATTGCATACCGCGGTATGGGCAGGGCCAGGTCCTGCTGGAAGATGAAATCTGCATCTCCATACAGATCCTCAGCAGAAGGAATCATGAAGTCCTCTGAAACATTCAGGTAGACTGCTTTCTTAAATCTAAAGGTCACCGCATCAGAGTTTACCAACACCTGCACTGGACATTGCCCCAAATCATGACTGACTGTGGATGTTTCACACTGGGTTCAGCTTGGGTTCTGTTCCTCACCCGTCTTCCTCCAAACCCTTGGACCTTGAGTCCCGAATGAAAGGCTTTACTTTCATCGGAAAAGGGGACCTTGGACCACTGGCCAACAGTCCAGTCCTTCTTCTCCTTGGCCCAGTTGAGACCTTCCTACGTTGGCTCAGGCTCAGAAGAACCTGACAGTTGTGGCCCATCTCCCGGATACGTCTGAATGTGGTGGTTTTTGAAGCTGTGACTCTCGCCTCATTCCACTCTTTCTGGATCTGCCAGATTGATGAATCTTCTCTGTTTGATAATCCGCTGAAGCCCACGGTCAGCTCTTCTGCTGGTGCAGCTTCTCCTGCCACATTGATCTGCTTGGACACAGCACTCTGTGAACAGCCTCCTTATATGAACTTCTGTGGCTCATCCTGGAGGGTCTCAATGATGGTCTTCAGTCTGAGTCTTCCCCATATTCATCCTAACTGAGACAATTGAACCAAAGTGAAGCAGTTCAATGAGCTCTGGGAAAACCTGTGCAGGTGCTTTGAGTTCAGTAGATGAGTCGTGTGTGACTCTCAGTGTAAAACTTTCATTCTCTGTAAAGTTTGGGCTGATTTCTTTCCAGTATTCTAATTTTGTGAGCTGGAAGCCCAAATTATGTACAAAACAACAACTAAATACTTCAAATGGTTTAAATTGTGGGCCCTGATTCTATAATCTATGGAAGTTTATTGTTTTGAATGGAAATATGGAAATAAACTTTTCCATGATGTTCTAATTTTTTGGAAAGGGTCTGTTCACATGTGTTCATGTGGCATAGGGCCTTATGTGACCTGTCAGTGACCTGTCCCAGGAGTATATGTGAAATACTCCACTCGTGTTTGCAATTTTTCTTTTTGGAAACTCATGCTGGGAACTTCAGCTTGAAAATGTGGGTAATTTTCAAAAACACAAACTGTAAAGAGGCTTAAGAACATGTCATTTTTATTTAGGGGAGACCGGGGCTATTTGTCACACGGATTAAATCTCACATTGCTTTTAATAGTCACACTGGAGGGCGGAACAGTCATCATAAAATATCAGTTACAGAATTGTCTTCCTTTTTTAGAAGAAGATGAAGCAAGGAGAACGAACGAAAACACTACGGCAGACAGAACCAGAAGTTGCAAACACAAATGTTACCCATAATGCACCGCAAAATTCGGTCACTCCCCCGCCTGTCAGATGAAATTTTGAATTCGAATTCTCCTCGATTTAAACGCACCACGCGATTATCTACTTCATTAAAATCATTATATTAAAATTTGATTAATTGCCCAGCCCTGTTTAATTGCACCCATTTTTATCCGCTTAGAAAATCGACATGTTAAATTTTGTGTAACTGTACTTGGATGGTGTAACTATGTAACCATATTTAAGTAGGGAAAACGTGGTCCCTTCTAACTTCACCCCCGTGTGGGTCCATCTTTGGTCTTTTTGTGGCTGAGACAGGTCCACATCCACTCGTCTAAGCTTTGTTAAGAACATAGCTCACTCTTTAAAAACGGTGGCCTGTTCCTTTAAGAATAACTCAACAACATTAATCTGATCATTACAGATTTTACACGATTGTATTACTTTTTGTGAACCATCGTTTCTGTCCCAGCCTTGATTTTTTGCATTTCCATACTGCTGTTCGCGACATCATTTTGCACGGCTCTCAAAAATACATTTGCAGAGGTTCAAACTAACTTCACTTAGATTTAGTTGGTGAAAGTTGTGCTTTTAAAACAGTGTGAGCCAAAAGCAATGGGCGCTGGCTGCTCTGCTTTATGACCACGACACTGGGGGCCGCCATTGCTGTAGTACTTCCGTATCGGCGCTAGTCTCCCATTGAAAAGCACTGGAGTTTAGACACGTTAAAAACAACTTTAACGCCTGGTTTCAATGTTTTCAACACTAGACTAGGCTAGATATTCCTCCTGAGATAACGCTGGGTTAGTCACAATTTATGAAACCAGGCTGGTTTTTGTAAGAAGAATTTTAGAAATCTGGTACTTAATGAGGGTCGGACTGTTAGCATTGGAGCAGCGCGAGCTACACTGAGTCTGGGCGGAGTCTATACAGTGAAGATCCCGCCCTTGTGCCCTTTATAGGAACATGCTTCGTCAGAGCTGGGGAGGGGGAGTCTGTAAATCCGCCATGACCTCCCCCTCGACCGTGGTCATTATGGTAAACGGGGAGGAGTGAGCAGAAGCTGTCCATTTATATACATACAGTCTCTGGCCAAAACAAGTGTCGGATCTGTGCATCCGTAACGGGAACCACACATGTTGTGATGTTGCACACACTGTTCAGCTCTCCACTGGGATTGAGAAAGTCAATATTCCAGAATATTATTATTAAAGGTTGCTGTGCATATGTGTCTGTAAAACAGGGGTAGGCAAGTTTGCATCACGGAGGGACGATTTTCTTGATATCTTCAAAACACCAAGAGCCAAACCTCACAAGCCTTACTAGCCCAAAGTAAAGCACCATTTTTAACGAATGCCATATATGACCTAAGGTGGTGTTTTGTCAGGAAATTATTACAAATATTGATAGTATTTATTGCAGTTTTAGATCTATACTTCTTTGATCTCTGATTGTGATATTTCTTAAAATCATGTTGAGGCTAGAGGTTCTATGCTGACAGGCCGGATTTGGCCCCCGGGCCTGACTTTGCCTGCCCTTGCTGTAAAATAACTAGAGATAATTCCCTGTATATGCCCATGTATTTAAAATAATTCTCTTAATTTCCTGTTTTTCCATGTACAATTTCTGTCTTTGAAATCCGCAGACTTTTGCAACCCTAATTGCAATTAGATATTAGTTCAAAAATCACATTAACTCGTCCAGTAGCATTAGCATCTGAGCTCAGGCAGAAATCTGAACTGCTAAACTCATAGAACAATAACCCTGACCCTGATTATGACCCTGCCTGCGGGCTCAGCAGCTGGAGACAGGATGGACAGAGATATAGTGTTCCAAAGAGTTGATGCCATGTGTTAGGAGGAGGGTGTCAGGCGCGGGGCGGGGGCTTCCTTCCTGTCAGCTCTTATCACTGCTCTGGAGGAACTTACCCATTCACTGACCCTGGATCAGTGTTGCAGCCCAAGCTTCCAAGCTTTGGGTCATTTACAAAACAGGACCTTTTCCTTGTTTATGCCACAGTTATTAGAACAGTCATTCAAGTGCAGAAGGACAGGCTCAGGCCATGTCCGGCCATCACTACGGTCATAAAGGCCCAGACATGATCTAGATAAGGTCTAGTTCACTACTATCCATGTGTCACTACAGTCATAAAGGCCCAGTCATGATCTAAATAAGGTCTAGTTCACTACTATCCATGTGTCACTACAGTCATAAAGGCCCAGTCATGATCTAAATAAGGTCTAGTTCACTACTATCCATGTGTCACTACAGTCATAAAGGCCCAGACATGATCTAGATAAGGTCTAGTTCACTACTATCCATGTGTCACTACAGTCATAAAGGCCCAGACATGATCTAGATAAGGTCTAGTTCACTACTATCCATGTGTCACTACGGTCATAAAGGCCCAGACATGATCTAAATAAGGTCTAGTTCACTACTATCCATGTGTCACTATGGTCATAAAGGCCCAGTCATGATCTAGATAAGGTCTAGTTCACTACTATCCATGTGTCACTACGGTCATAAAGGCCCAGTCATGATCTAGATAAGGTCTAGTTCACTACTATCCATGTGTCACTACGGTCATAAAGGCCCAGTCATGATCTAGATAAGGTCTAGTTCACTACTATCCATGTGTCACTACAGTCACAAAGGCCCAGACATGATCTAGATAAGGTCTAGTTCACTACTATCCATGTGTCACTACGGTCATAAAGGCCCAGACATGATCTAAATAAGGTCTAGTTCACTACTATCCATGTGTCACTACGGTCATAAAGGCCCAGACATGATCTAAATAAGGTCTAGTTCACTACTATCCATGTGTCACTACGGTCATAAAGGCCCAGACATGATCTAGATAAGGTCTAGTTCACTACTATCCATGTGTCACTACAGTCATAAAGGCCCAGACATGATCTAGATAAGGTCTAGTTCACTACTATCCATGTGTCACTATGGTCATAAAGGCCCAGTCATGATCTAAAAAGGGTCTAGTTCACTACTATCCATGTGTCACTACAGTCATAAAGGCCCAGACATGATCTAAATAAGGTCTAGTTCACTACTATCCATGTGTCACTACAGTCATAAAGGCCCAGACATGATCTAGATAAGGTCTAGTTCACTATATGTCACTATGGTTATAAAGCACAGTTATGATCTTTACGCACGCAGCAATAGCGTAGTCGGATGGAAGTAACCCTGGTAGTACATTTAACTACAATATGAAAAGAGAAGGAGGTTTGTGTGTATTCAGAGCTGTCCCTGTGCTGTCTCCAGGATGTCGGTGTCGGGGACCTGCCTCTGCTGCGTCAAATACCTCATGTTTGTCTTTAACCTGGTGTTCTGGGTGAGTAGTCCCGCAGGCATCTGTCCTCTCCCGGGCACTCTACAACCGGTCAAAAAGAGGAATTAATGGCTACAGTATAAGGTTTGGTTGATTGTCTGACTGTGTGCTTGCTGCTGTAGCTGGGGGGCTGCGGCCTGTTTGGCGTGGGGGTCTGGCTCTCCTTCACCCAGGCCGAGTTCTCCTCTCTGCCCCTGTCCTTCCCGTCGCTGTCGGCCGCCAACCTGCTGCTGGTGGCGGGCGGCGTAACCATGGTGACGGGCTTCCTGGGCTGCCTGGGAGCGCTCAAGGAGCAGCGGTGTCTGCTGTTCATGGTGAGTCCCCCACCAGACCCTTACGTGAGCAGATTAAAAAAAGGAAATGACACTGAAATGTTATTTTCAAAGGACGACCCGTCAGAAGTTTGGGAACACTACAGATTATATATTTTCAATTCTTTTAAATTTCCTCCCTTTATTCATAAGACATTTTGTCAATGCACTTCTCGATGTCGTCACAGAACCGGTTTGGACTTCACAGACTGTTAAACCACTTCAGGGACTCTATGAAGCTCATGGAGATAAGACCTAGAATGAAGGGAATTTAAAATATAAAACACATTTCAGTTATTTTACTCTGTTTTGTTGCCTCCATAATCCCATGAGATCATTAATAGTTCAATCAATCAATCAAAGTTTATTTGTATAGCACCTTACAACAACACAAGGAAGACCAAAGTGCTTCACAGAAAGATAAAACAACATTAAAAATATCAATCAATCAATCAATCAATCAATCAATCAATCAATCAATCAATCAATCAATCAATCAATCAATCAATCAATCAATCAATCAATCAATCAATCAATCAATCAATCAATCAATCAATCAATCAAAGTCTTAAAAGCTAGTTTGAAAAGATGTGTCTTCAATCTCGACTTAAAGAGGGACAGCTCAGTGAGAACACGCAGACTGAGGGGCAGCTGTTCCACAACCCTGAAAGAACGATCGCCCCACTGTTTGTACCGGGACCTGGGCACGTCCAGAACCATCTGATCGGCAGACCGGAGACTCTGCTGGGGCGATGTACGGTCAACAACTCAGTTAGATATAACGGAGCGAGACCAATAGTTTAATGTCTTCAATGAGAATCACTATGGAAATAGTGTTGAAGATAAAAACAAACCAGTATATAGAAAGTGTTTCCAAGCTTTTGACGGGTACTTTATGTAAAATTGAGCCATTTGATCTTTAATGATAGTATTTACTGTCCATAATGCATGTCTTGGTTTTGCTCATGTCCACAGTTCTTCCTGATCCTGCTGCTGTTGGTTCTGACCGAGGCTGCGCTCATGTTGGTCATTCACATCTACCAGGACAAGGTCAGTCCAAGCAATGCTCTGAAATGGACAACCAAATAATAATGATTCTGGGACAAATAGTGTAGAGCAGGCCAACTCCTCATGGTGCTGAAAGACGTCCACCCTACCCGTCAAAAGTTAAAATGTTAGTTCTGTCCAAACTCATTCTTAACTTTTCTAAACCCCAATTCGTCACAGGGACAAGTTTATAGGCAAAGTTCACAACTTGCAAGGTCACTTTTACGAGTCACGTTCACAACAATGCAAGATAAATCTCCTGAAAGTTCATGAAATTGGTACATTTTATAATTAAAGCATGGCAAGGCAAGGCAAGTTTATTTGTAGAGCATACACAAGGCAATTCAAAGTGCTTCACAGTTGCATAAAATGACAAGAAAACAGATCACAGCAATATAACATCAACATAAAAGTGAATCAACTACGGTAAAAGGCAAGAGTGCAGATAAAATACTTTCAGTTGGGCAAAAAGAACTGTTTTCAGCCTGGGTTTGAACATTGTCAGAGTTGAGGCCAGTCTCTCTGCTCATGAGGATGGTGTTTTCCCCACAGACACAAGGCAAATTTTGTTCCATTTCTAGAAATAAAATCAGGTTTAGCTTAAACGAGTTGATACGTACATGTCTGGTCTTTGTGCATGCCAGTGGAACCCCCGTTTGGAGCTATAGGAATAAATTGGGAGAGGCCAAATGCTAACAACGTCTTTGGTTGTTTTGCGTGACTGAGTGCACGCACAAAGACCAGACTGGTACGTATCAACTCGTCTAAGCTCAGATAAGAACATGTCTCAGTATGGAAAAATGGTGGCCTGTTCCTTTAAGACATGGAAGCACACTGAGCTAACGATGTCCTGTGTCAGCTGGACTCGCGGGCCCAGGACGAGCTGAAGGAGGGCATGCAGAGGTACAAGTCTGACCCGGGGCTGCAGAAGTCCTGGGACAGCGTGCAGAAGATGGTGAGTGGACTGGGGGGGGGGCTCTTGGACAATGTTTTCGCTGCCCTCCTTGTCCCACTGAATGCCTCTGTGTGTCCCAGTTCAAGTGCTGCGGCGTGTCCAACAAAACGGACTGGTGGGATGTCCTGGAGGGGGCGCTGCCGGCCTCCTGCTGCTCCGTGGGCACCGACCCCTGTGTGGACGGGTGGACCGAGGTGTGCACTCAAAACATCAGCCACAACATCCCCATTCAACAGATAACATCACTCACATTCACACTGACTACGATTACATGCCGTCGATGTTCAGGCGAAGGTCAATATTCCAGTTTCTGTCACCATTTGGAAGAATCCGTTTAAAGCAGACAGAGTTACTCCTGCTACATGGTCATTGGGCCTCATTCACAAACGTTCCCAGCACATTCTTGCCCACACATTTGTTCTTAAGGCGTCTTAGGAAGATTTTTAGGCATTCACAAAACTTGTTCTTAGCAGAAAACATTCCTCTGTTCACAATCCTGCTCCTGATGGGACCCAACATTCTGAGTCATATATATTTGTACATATTAAATCATAGATATAGATATAGATATAGATATAGATATAGATATAGATATAGATATCACCCCCCTCACATCAGTCTGATCCGAATGCCTGGGCTCGAGCTGTGTCTTTATGACACAAGTGAAGAGGTGGTTATGTGGCTCCAAATTCAGATAATCAATCAATTATTCCAGAATGTATGTTTGTCTCCTCCTGCCTCCCCCCGCCGCGTTCACGCCGCTCTGAACAGCTGATGCGCATCGCCGCTGATTGACACTGTGACGCACCTGCCGCCACGCCTGCACATGTGCGTGCACTTACATTGACAATACACAGGAATCAGCTGAAAAACTACAATTAAGGCAAAACATGCCTCACTGCCCCTCCTGGAACCGCTCTCAGCTCCTGGGGGCTCTGTTGTCGGGTCTCCCATGGCAAACAGGTCCGACAAAGAGCGGTTCAGAAGCCCCTCATGAGAGACCAACCACCCATCACCTGCAGGAGGAGCCATGGGGGTGGGCGCAATGTCCCCACGACCCGGCAAAGGAAAAGTGGAAGAAGATGGATGGACATGCCTTACTGTAAAATGAAGAATGGACTGAGGCAGCGACGCTTCCCCCATAGTGTTCAGCGCGGGTTGAAGCCTGTTCATGCTCGCAATTTGGCAGGGTTTCTTGGGCCCGCTCCACTATTCACGGGTGAAAATAAACATGATAAATGGATAAAATTAGGAAGATGTTAAGACAAACACTTGGAGGTCACAATGACAGATAGGCAAAAAAAGTTTCAATGGACTAGTCTATGGCTAGTCGGCGCATACAAGTACTCCCTTTACTCAAAGGAGCAATGTGAGGATTTGCCCAAGAGGACTCCAAGGCATGGAGACGGAGGCAGGTAAGGTTTAAGAATTTATTACAAAAAATGAAAAGGCTGAGGCGACGGGGGCAGGGTGGGAGCAGACAAAACCAGCGCGCAGCAGAGGCAACCTTGGGCACAGGAGGAAACGGGTAAGTATATAAGTCTCATATGAATGAGACAGAATGATCTGGCAGTGTGGAGGACTGAGCAGAGCACTTGAAGACTGGTTCATCATTAAGCCCATGTGTGCTTCATTCCTACAGGTTCAACCACCAGCTCTGCACAGAGAAAACACAACAAACACTAACCCTATCACAGATTCCTTGCCAATGGAACATGCGCAGAACACAAATGAACGTTCCTTTTGATGGGGATATTCCGATACGTGTTTACATTTGGGTTAGCGCACAACCTAAGAAATAATAAAACAACCGAGTTATTGACTGCATGTAAACGTAGATATTGTCTGTGCAATTGTAGTTTCCTTTCTTTTTCTTAACCAGATGTCGGTCAGGTAAACATCAGATTCAGAAAACTTTATTTCAGGAGGACAATTAAGTTTGCAACTGCTGCTTTTGAGAATAAAAACACATATAGAAAAGTTTACAACAACGTGTCAATCAACAGTCAAAGAGGAACATAGTAGCTATCTGTCAGATTTCATAAACACCTCTGTAATATAACCTCTATAATCAGGTGCATGGAGCAGCAGAGAACAATCATATTGTGCTTCAATGATCGAAGAACTCCAGAATTCATTTAAAGACCAGATTATGCTTGAAAATAGCCAGGTTGCTCTGAAACGATTTCAGCTCTAACAAATGATTGACATTGTTTAGTGAAACTCTTTCTTTCATTACAAACTGCTTCATAGTGAAATCAAATCATTCCGAAATGTGCTTCTATGCCGCGGTACAGTGATATTATTCTGCCGTACTGAACTGTTTTTGGGCTGTTGTTTTGGTACAGCCATGTTACCAGAAGGCGCGGCAGTGGCTCCTGGACAACATCCCCTCGGTGCTGGTGTTCGGGCTGTGCATCGGAGTGGTCCAGGTCAGACACACAGCAACACACTGGAATACTAACACACCACGATCATGTTTGACTGACTGCCAGGAACTAAGCCATGTCATTATTTAAAGCTGCAGGTGAAAACCATGGTTAATGTTTAGTAACTCATTTACTAAACTAACTAGTTTGTAACTTATTTATAGACACAATAAATGCATGCATTTAAACCTGACTCAATTGTTTTCCCTATTTCCCTTAAAGCTCTTCCCTAACCCTAACCCGCTCTAACCGTAGTTCTTCACACTCCTCCTGTAGCTTTTCCTGCTCTAACCAGCTCTTCACACTCTAACCGTAGTTCTTCACACTCTAACTGTAGTTCTTCACACTCTAACCGTAGTTCTTCACACTCTAACCGTAGTTCTTCACACTCTAACCGTAGTTCTTCACACTCTAACCGTAGTTCTTCACACTCTAACCATAGTTCTTCACGCTCTAACCATAGTTCTTCACGCTCTAACCACAGCTCTTCACGCTCTAACCGTAGTTCTTCACACTCTAACCGTAGTTCTTCGCACTCTAACCGTAGTTCTTCACACTCTAACCGTAGTTCTTCACACTCTAACCGTAGTTCTTCGCACTCTAACCGTAGTTCTTCGCACTCTAACCGTAGTTCTTCGCACTCTAACCGTAGTTCTTCGCACTCTAACCGTAGTTCTTCGCACTCTAACCGTAGTTCTTCACACTCTAACCGTAGTTCTTCGCACTCTAACCGTAGTTCTTCGCACTCTAACCGTAGTTCTTCGCACTCTAACCGTAGTTCTTCACACTCTAACCGTAGTTCTTCACACTCTAACCGTAGTTCTTCACACTCTAACCGTAGTTCTTCACACTCTAACCGTAGTTCTTCACACTCTAACCGTAGTTCTTCACACTCTAACTGTAGTTCTTCACGCTCTAACCGTAGTTCTTCACACTCTAACCGTAGTTCTTCACACTCTAACCGTAGTTCTTCACACTCTAACCGTAGTTCTTCACACTCTAACCGTAGTTCTTCACACTCTAACCGTAGTTCTTCACACTCTAACCGTAGTTCTTCACACTCTAACTGTAGTTCTTCACACTCTAACTGTAGTTCTTCACACTCTAACTGTAGTTCTTCACACTCTAACCGTAGTTCTTCACACTCTAACCGTAGTTCTTCACACTCTAACTGTAGTTCTTCACACTCTAACCGTAGTTCTTCACACTCTAACCGTAGTTCTTCACACTGTAACTGTAGTTCTTCACACTCTAACTGTAGTTCTTCACACTCTAACTGTAGTTCTTCACACTCTAACCATAGTTCTTCACACTCTAACTGTAGTTCTTCACACTGTAACCGTAGTTCTTCACACTCTAACTGTAGTTCTTCACACTGTAACCGTAGTTCTTCACACTCTAACTGTAGTTCTTCACACTCTAACTGTAGTTCTTCACACTCTAACTGTAGTTCTTCACACTCTAACCGTAGTTCTTCACACTCTAACCGTAGTTCTTCACACTGTAACTGTAGTTCTTCACACTCTAACTGTAGTTCTTCACACTCTAACTGTAGTTCTTCACACTCTAACCGTAGTTCTTCACACTGTAACTGTAGTTCTTCACACTCTAACTGTAGTTCTTCACACTCTAACCATAGTTCTTCACACTCTAACTGTAGTTCTTCACACTGTAACCGTAGTTCTTCACACTCTAACTGTAGTTCTTCACACTCTAACCATAGTTCTTCACACTCTAACTGTAGTTCTTCACACTGTAACCGTAGTTCTTCACACTCTAACTGTAGTTCTTCACACTGTAACCGTAGTTCTTCACACTCTAACTGTAGTTCTTCACACTCTAACCGTAGTTCTTCACACTCTAACCGTAATTCTTCACACTCTAACCGTAGTTCTTCACACTCTAACCGTAGTTCTTCACACTCTAACCGTAGTTCTTCACACTCTAACCGTAGTTCTTCACACTCTAACCGTAGTTCTTCACACTCTAACCGTAGTTCTTCACACTCTAACCGTAGTTCTTCACACTCTAACCGTAGTTCTTCACACTCTAACCGTAGTTCTTCACACTCTAACTGTAGTTCTTCACACTCTAACCGTAGTTCTTCACACTCTAACCGTAGTTCTTCACACTCTAACTGTAGTTCTTCACACTCTAACTGTAGTTCTTCACACTCTAACCGTAGTTCTTCACACTCTAACTGTAGTTCTTCACACTCTAACCATAGTTCTTCACACTCTAACCGTAGTTCTTCACACTCTAACCGTAGTTCTTCACACTCTAACTGTAGTTCTTCACACTCTAACTGTAGTTCTTCACACTCTAACTGTAGTTCTTCACACTCTAACCGTAGTTCTTCACACTCTAACCGTAGTTCTTCACACTCTAACCGTAGTTCTTCACACTCTAACTGTAGTTCTTCACACTCTAACTGTAGTTCTTCACACTCTAACTGTAGTTCTTCACACTCTAACCGTAGTTCTTCACACTCTAACCGTAGTTCTTCACACTCTAACCGTAGTTCTTCACACTCTAACTGTAATTCTTCACACTCTAACCGTAGTTCTTCACACTCTAACCGTAGTTCTTCACACTCTAACTGTAGTTCTTCACACTCTAACCGTAGTTCTTCACACTCTAACCGTAGTTCTTCACACTCTAACTGTAGTTCTTCACACTGTAACCGTAGTTCTTCACACTCTAACTGTAGTTCTTCACACTCTAACCATAGTTCTTCACGCTCTAACAGTAATTCTTCACACTCTAACTGTAGTTCTTCACACTCTAACCATAGTTCTTCACACTGTAACCGTAGTTCTTCACACTCTAACTGTAGTTCTTCACACTCTAACCATAGTTCTTCACACTGTAACCGTAGTTCTTCACACTCTAACTGTAGTTCTTCACACTCTAACTGTAGTTCTTCACACTCTAACTGTAGTTCTTCACACTCTAACTGTAGTTCTTCACACTCTAACCGTAGTTCTTCACACTCTAACCGTAGTTCTTCACACTCTAACTGTAGTTCTTCACACTCTAACCGTAGTTCTTCACACTCTAACTGTAGTTCTTCACACTCTAACCATAGTTCTTCACACTCTAACTGTAGTTCTTCACACTGTAACCGTAGTTCTTCACACTCTAACTGTAGTTCTTCACATTGTAACCGTAGTTCTTCACACTCTAACTGTAGTTCTTCACACTCTAACTGTAGTTCTTCACACTCTAACTGTAGTTCTTCACACTCTAACCGTAGTTCTTCACACTCTAACCGTAGTTCTTCACACTGTAACTGTAGTTCTTCACACTCTAACTGTAGTTCTTCACACTCTAACTGTAGTTCTTCACACTCTAACCGTAGTTCTTCACACTGTAACTGTAGTTCTTCACACTCTAACTGTAGTTCTTCACACTCTAACCATAGTTCTTCACACTCTAACTGTAGTTCTTCACACTGTAACCGTAGTTCTTCACACTCTAACTGTAGTTCTTCACACTCTAACCATAGTTCTTCACACTCTAACTGTAGTTCTTCACACTGTAACCGTAGTTCTTCACACTCTAACTGTAGTTCTTCACACTGTAACCGTAGTTCTTCACACTCTAACTGTAGTTCTTCACACTCTAACCGTAGTTCTTCACACTCTAACCGTAATTCTTCACACTCTAACCGTAGTTCTTCACACTCTAACCGTAGTTCTTCACACTCTAACCGTAGTTCTTCACACTCTAACCGTAGTTCTTCACACTCTAACCGTAGTTCTTCACACTCTAACCGTAGTTCTTCACACTCTAACCGTAGTTCTTCACACTCTAACCGTAGTTCTTCACACTCTAACCGTAGTTCTTCACACTCTAACTGTAGTTCTTCACACTCTAACCGTAGTTCTTCACACTCTAACCGTAGTTCTTCACACTCTAACTGTAGTTCTTCACACTCTAACTGTAGTTCTTCACACTCTAACCGTAGTTCTTCACACTCTAACTGTAGTTCTTCACACTCTAACCATAGTTCTTCACACTCTAACCGTAGTTCTTCACACTCTAACCGTAGTTCTTCACACTCTAACTGTAGTTCTTCACACTCTAACTGTAGTTCTTCACACTCTAACTGTAGTTCTTCACACTCTAACCGTAGTTCTTCACACTCTAACCGTAGTTCTTCACACTCTAACTGTAGTTCTTCACACTCTAACCGTAGTTCTTCACACTCTAACCGTAGTTCTTCACACTGTAACTGTAGTTCTTCACACTCTAACTGTAGTTCTTCACACTCTAACTGTAGTTCTTCACACTCTAACCGTAGTTCTTCACACTGTAACTGTAGTTCTTCACACTCTAACTGTAGTTCTTCACACTCTAACCATAGTTCTTCACACTCTAACTGTAGTTCTTCACACTGTAACCGTAGTTCTTCACACTCTAACTGTAGTTCTTCACACTCTAACCATAGTTCTTCACACTCTAACTGTAGTTCTTCACACTGTAACCGTAGTTCTTCACACTCTAACTGTAGTTCTTCACACTGTAACCGTAGTTCTTCACACTCTAACTGTAGTTCTTCACACTCTAACCGTAGTTCTTCACACTCTAACCGTAATTCTTCACACTCTAACCGTAGTTCTTCACACTCTAACCGTAGTTCTTCACACTCTAACCGTAGTTCTTCACACTCTAACCGTAGTTCTTCACACTCTAACCGTAGTTCTTCACACTCTAACCGTAGTTCTTCACACTCTAACCGTAGTTCTTCACACTCTAACCGTAGTTCTTCACACTCTAACCGTAGTTCTTCACACTCTAACTGTAGTTCTTCACACTCTAACCGTAGTTCTTCACACTCTAACCGTAGTTCTTCACACTCTAACTGTAGTTCTTCACACTCTAACTGTAGTTCTTCACACTCTAACCGTAGTTCTTCACACTCTAACTGTAGTTCTTCACACTCTAACCATAGTTCTTCACACTCTAACCGTAGTTCTTCACACTCTAACCGTAGTTCTTCACACTCTAACTGTAGTTCTTCACACTCTAACTGTAGTTCTTCACACTCTAACTGTAGTTCTTCACACTCTAACCGTAGTTCTTCACACTCTAACCGTAGTTCTTCACACTCTAACTGTAGTTCTTCACACTCTAACTGTAGTTCTTCACACTCTAACTGTAGTTCTTCACACTCTAACTGTAGTTCTTCACACTCTAACCGTAGTTCTTCACACTCTAACCGTAGTTCTTCACACTCTAACCGTAGTTCTTCACACTCTAACTGTAATTCTTCACACTCTAACCGTAGTTCTTCACACTCTAACCGTAGTTCTTCACACTCTAACTGTAGTTCTTCACACTCTAACCGTAGTTCTTCACACTCTAACCGTAGTTCTTCACACTCTAACTGTAGTTCTTCACACTGTAACCGTAGTTCTTCACACTCTAACTGTAGTTCTTCACACTCTAACCATAGTTCTTCACGCTCTAACAGTAATTCTTCACACTCTAACTGTAGTTCTTCACACTCTAACCATAGTTCTTCACACTGTAACCGTAGTTCTTCACACTCTAACTGTAGTTCTTCACACTCTAACCATAGTTCTTCACACTGTAACCGTAGTTCTTCACACTCTAACTGTAGTTCTTCACACTCTAACTGTAGTTCTTCACACTCTAACTGTAGTTCTTCACATTCTAACCGTAGTTCTTCACACTCTAACTGTAGTTCTTCACACTGTAACCGTAGTTCTTCACACTCTAACCATAGTTCTTCACACTCTAACTGTAGTTCTTCACACTCTAGCCATAATTCTTCACACTCTAACCATAGTTCTTCACACTCTAACCGTAGTTCTTCACGCTCTAACAGTAATTCTTCACACTCTAGCCATAGTTCTTCACACTCTAACCATAGTTCTTCACACTGTAACCATAGTTCTTCACACTCTAACCATAGTTCTTCACACTCTAACCATAGTTCTTCACACTCTAACCATAGTTCTTCACACTCTAACTGTAGATCTTCACACTCTAACCGTAGATCTTCACGCTCTAACCATAGTTCTTCACGCTCTGTGCAGATCATGGCCCTGGTCTTCTCCATGCTCATGTACTGCCAGATCCGCTGTGCCGAGAAGGATCTGGACTAAGTCTGCAGCTTCTTCTGGACCGGGACCCGTCTGAACCCAGCCAAGACCCGCTCTGGACCCGCCCCGATACAAACCTGAACCCGGTCTGGACCCGCCCCGATACAAACCTGAACCCGGTCTGGACCCAAAGTGGATTAAGTTTTCCCTAAGCCTTACACTCCAGTCTGGAGTCAAATGGGATCCAGTCACGGCCCCGTTCGGACCTGAACCCACCCCAAGACTACAAAACCCCAGAGATGCACCGATCCAGCTTCTTCACTCCCGATACCGATACTGGGGATTTGAGTATATCCGATATTACTGATACCAAGAGACTTTCTGAAAACTCTTTTCTCTATTCTCTCCAGTCTTATCTGTTCTTACAAACCACATGTTACATTAAATTATCAATGATCATCTTTTAATAAACTGTAATGGAAACAAAATAAACAAGGATCTCCGTAAATGCAGTAAATGTCCTCAGGCTTACAACAGTCGTCTGATCATCACTAATATGTTGGATCAGTTCTTCTTTCACAGCGTTTCGTACACTGGGCCACTACAGGAGTGTCCATTATTATTGTATTACTTTAGATCAGCCATTCCTAAAGTGGGGGGCCCCAGAGGCACCGCAGGGGGGCCTGTCCACACACCATTTACATTAAAGGGACTAAATGAGATGGAAGTTGTGATTTTAACACTCACTACTGCCACCTCAGTTCTTACGTGTAACTGCAGTTTCTATATGAAGCTCGTGCATGACGGCACTTTCACCCGAGTTCGCGGCAGTTGTGGTGAATAGGTGTGGTCTCCTTCTACACATTAGGACGGGGGGGTCGAAGTCGTCAGTCCCCACGGCGGGTCGCGGGCCCATGTGCTTCATCAGCCTGTGTCACACGTTTCTCAAAGTGCTGCATAAAGTCATTATTCATTCACCCCACACTGGCCCCACACTCACCCCACACTGGCCCCACACTCACCCCACACTCACCCCACACTGGCCAAGGAAGACGGAAAGCGTTTTTTTGCCACTTGGTCTGAGCCCGGCGTTCGTGGTTAATCTACCAACTGTATGGAGTTCTTCCCTTTTTTAAATTTAAGCTGCCCCCTAGTGGCTAGCGTGTAAAGCATCCGTGTAGCTCTGAGAGCAGAGCGTCTGTCAGGAGTCGGAGGCTCGTGAGATCGAATCAGATGATGGTTTATGATGGTGCAGTCTTTTGACTTGGCATCCACTGGTAAACAGAAGCAGAAATACTTCTGTCATATTATTGTCACAGACAATAATATGACAGAAGTATTTATTCAATCTTGGTCAGTGACATTTTTAGAAGGTTGTGTTTCTGACACTTCTCATTTATTCTCATTAATTTGTTTCTGTTCTCATTATCCGGAGCAGTTTTCCTCTTTCGAAATGATCACTCTCAGCTGTTGTGTGACACACACACACGCGCACACACACACTGAGGTATCATCGACCCATCACTACTTCACATGTGGAAGAAAATTCTTGCACTTCGTTATCCAAACGCAATACAATTCGTTTTTCTACAATAGTTTGGCTGTAGTACATTTTTTACACCACTAGATGGAGCCAATACCAACACTCCGTGATACAGTGTGGACGCAGTAATGGGAAAGTGTATCATCTGCCCATCACTACCTCAAAGGGCCACATTAAATCATCTTGTCCTTGACACGTGTCCTACATGTTCCAGCCGTGTCCTCGTGTGTAGAAGGACCTGTTCCCCACAACTGCCTCTAAAATCCTGCACTGTCACTCAAAACGCTGTTACTTCATGTCCAAAGTGCCGTCATGCACGAGCTGCAGTTACGCATAAGACCTGTGGTGGCAGTAGTGAGAATCAAAATGACCAACTTGCATCTAGTCCCTTTGAGGGCTGGGATTCTTTAGGAATCTTCAACTTCAATTTTGGGGAAATTCTAAGAGAACATCACGATTCTCAGAATTTTCTCAGAATTTGGCCCCAGGAACAACTCTTTGCACCAAGAGTCAATACGGCCCCTGGTCTTGGGAAACATTTAACCTCCAGATTTAAAGATGAAATTGACTCTAAACATTAGAAGAAGAAAAAAGTACATTAGCCATTTTATGTAAAATATATATATTTTTCTTTTCATACACACCATCTGCAGATTACCACATTTTGTCCCAAATCATTTAATGTAATATTTAATTTTAATGCGCTAACAGAATATAAAAACTATAGAATTGTACTTTTAGGGGGCGGCTCTTTACCCTGACCCTGGGCCGTCAATTTACCCCATTTTTTTCTCTTTAGAAAAGGCAAGTTTATTTACACCTCGGCGCACCTACAACTGCTTTTAAATGAACAAACCCACCATCAGAAAATAAATGGACCACTACATGTGACACCATCATTTTTGTATCAGGCCAAACATTTACTTTGGGTGAAAAACACAGTGGGTTATTTTAAGGTCAATTTTTCAAAAATGTTTGTCTTGCGATTTGAAATCATGTACAGATCAAATCTATAATCTCACATAAAAGTTGAAATGTTAACCTTTAATGGGTGGTTCGAATGACCCACTGGCTCCGCCTATCAGTTCAGTATCGGATATTTGAAATCCTGATAGCGTATTTTTCCCTCAGTATCGACTCCGATATCCGATCCCAGTATCGTACAGTTCCAGCTAAATGAAAGCCACACAAAACCATCGATCCATTCCTTTTATTTCCCTTAAAGTGCCGTCAGTGCAGCTCCAACATCAGACGGACAAACATGACGTTACATTCCTTTGTAAACATGAGCAGCAGACGTGTGGGGAGTCCGTGATGTCCTCCAGCAGAGCCTCATGCAGACACAGGTACTTTGTACACAGTAGTAAATATACACACTCATCGCAGTCGTCACACAGAGGACAGAGAACATGCCTGTGCTCTGTTTACATGTTAACATAGAAAAGACAGCTTTAAACATGTACACACGTGGAAACAGAGACTTGTCATTGTGTCATTAGAATGTGTATTTTAAATGTTTTTTTTTTACACAGATATAACATGTTTGAATATTCTTTGTAATCGACTTTCAGACACTGAACAGTCCACATTATCATCCCCCAGTGCAGTGAGGACATGCTGCCACTATAGCAGAAGTGTGGTTTCAATAGCCTTTCCTTTCAAAATAATGTCAGTTACGTCTCCCTTTTGATCTGAAATAATCCCACGTACCCCCAGGGGTCCCCGTGCTCTTGGTTGAGAAACACTGGTCTACAACCCAAACTTTTCAAGCCGCAATCCCCCAAATCACTGGGCTCGGGACCCCCTTCTGTAAAATGTAATTAGTATTTACAACCATTTAAGGAGCAAAGCATTTATGAGCTGGTTTAATTTAATGTTAGTTTGGATTCTGTATTTTTAATATTTGGCCTAATTTCACTGTTTTCAATCAAGAACACATCAGATTCAACGTCAGAAATGTCCCCGGCTGGTCTACAAGAACAAGTCCAATGTCAAGAAAGAAACGAAACAAAATAAAACAAACAAATAAACAACTTAACAAATAAAAACAACTTAAAGGCACATGATGCAGCTTTTTACGCCAAAAAAGAGTTGATGTTTGTGCGTAACTCTTTGTTTTTCTCAGTAAAAGGTATTGTTGTTTTTTGCACTTTTGGGGTTTGTTATCTTATATGATTTATTCATTATCTTTATGACAAAGCAATGTCAATGTTTTCCAGCACATTTTCACCTGTTTCTGATGGTTTACAAAAGCATCGTTTAAGTATGGCAAATGAGGAAGTCCCTAAAATATTGAGATATTCATTTTTGTCAGTATCGCCCAGCTCTAGTTACCACAGGGTTTATACAGGCAGCAGCCAGTCAACTTTAACTATAGACTTAAAGCAGTACTCAGTAACATGTTCACCTTAATAAATCCTTTCCGTAGTCCCTGTGGGGGTAATACAAGTGTTTATGGGATGGTGGAGGGTCTTTCATCGCCCCCTGGTGTCTCTGGCCAGAAAACCACACTTGAAACCTGACTGCCACCGGACCGGAGCCACCAACACACACTAATAGAATTACGAAGAAGAAGCTAACATGCTAACAGGCAAAGCTAACTGCGGACTAGCGCCACTTAAACAGTATTTACAGCCAAAAAAAAAGTGTTCCATTGTGTAATTGGATTTACAATATCCCTCTGTCCCTTTATCTTTTCTGTCAGCGTAGTATTTACTCTCACGGACAATTAATACGTTAAAAAAATCACATCTTGCTACGACACCTGCAGTTGTGCTTATGGGGCAAGAGTTACTTAGTACTGCTTTAATGCCACGAACATTGGCGAACAATGGATTCATGAGGGGAAATCTCAGCATTCAAAAGCAAAAGGGAAACAACACAAGTCAAGTTCATCATCATTTTGTACAATTCCAGCCCAAACTGCTGCTGAATGTGTCACGGAGCAAAATGAGTCCAGCAATGCAGTTATTCCTCAGTAAGTTTTGATTTAATGCCAGTTTTTAATCCAATTGAATGCCTTGATTGACTCTTCACTCGGTTCTGAGGGAGTGTGAAGCAGGAATATGACCCTACTGTGCATGTTTTAGGTTCCACAGGAGAGGTACGGAACGAGAAGCTTATTGATTTCATAACCGCTCACAAACAGGAGTGTTTTGGGCTGGCACCACATGTCATCTGTGTGAGAACTGGGATCACAGAACTTTAATGACATGGTGCGCTACAGTTAAAATAGTTCTCAAGACAGAGCGAATCTAAAAATGCATATAACTGAAAGTATATTATCTACACTCTTGCCTCTTACTGTAATTGATTAATTCTATGTTGATGTTTTTATTGATTGTATTTGTTTTCTTGTATTTATGCAACTGTGAAGCACTTTGAATTGCCTTGTGTATGAATTGTGCTCTACAAATAAACTTGCCTTGCCTTACAGTCATGTGGACAGCAGAGGGCAGCACTGTCACAGACACAAATCTCACACAAACACATATTGCTTAAAACCTGCCGTACAGCACATCACTCACACAGCTCTTACACGTATTTTCAGAAACTACAAGGTCTTAGCTTTCAAATGAGGCATTGCACTGGCCTGTAGGTTGTGAACAAAGCGATGAATGTGCAGCGAAAACAAGTAGAACGGGATGAAAAAGCAGGATGAGGGCTAGTGGGTGCGGAAAAAAACAAAACATTCTATGGTTTTCCCTATTTCCTCCTCATTTTATTCCCCCCTTTTTTTTTTCTAGTTTTTGCCACAATTTCTCCCAATTTCCCCCAAATGATTCACATTTTCCCCACATTTCTCGACATTGGATATGAATATTGTAAATGTGCAGATCTTCCGCACATTATTGTTCTGTTTTCTGGTTCTAGAGGACACACATTTTAGTATAGGTATCAGAAAAAGTCTCATTCGGGGATCGGTATCGAAAACCAAGTATCGTTAAAGTCCTGGTATCAGTAAATGGAACGGTGCCCCCGCCTGGCTAACGGCTGACTGAGCAGCAGGAGCCAGGCTAACGGCACCCGGCCTATATATCTATTCATTTGGTTTATTTGATAAGGACGGATACAAAAACATATATAACAGAAGCGCATTTGCAGCACTCGTGCCTAGATGGGCTGACAGAGCAGTTAAGGTACCAGACATGTTAAAATGGGATGAGAGGACACTGAACTGTACACACAGGAGAAGACAGGGACACGGCACTAAAGCACAAAGCTGCTGCTGCTGCACATCCATGATTTTGCATGTTTTTTAAAGATGCCAAATCCCATCATAGATTTGATTTGAGCAGGAAATAAGTTCCAGAGATGTGCAGCTCTCACTGAAAGTGCAGACTGGGAAAAGGCACTTTGCAGTCTCCATTTGAGGCTCGGGTCGACCTTCCCCCGCCCTGCAGCCGCTCACACACACACTCGAAGGCTCTGGGGCCAGTCCTTTGAGACACTTAAAGTAAAAATCAGTTTCAGTACTAAAGACTTGTACATAGTATAAAGTAGTGGCACTGTGTTATGGTCCCAGCCCCGAGAGGCCCAGTAAACAGTGTAACAGGTTCAGAGCCACATAAACACACACTTTTACAGTAAAAAAGCTTTGGTTTTAAACCGGCAGCACCAAACTTTAGGGTGACCAGATCGTAACCCGTCAAGTGTGGGAGATCAGGCAAAGCTGGACAATGAGGCCCATCTCATAAAGAACATGCAGAGGGTATTCAGAGACTGGATTAGGGATTGCTGAGGAGCCGTTTAGAGCCGTCCCTGAGCTCATGAGTCTGTAGTAGTAGTCTCGCCAACCAGACTCCGCTTCTTTACAGAAGAGGGTCTGGCAACGCTCCATTGTGCGCTTTCAAAGGAAGTGACGCAGCGATATGGAGCCTACCGACCAATCAGAGCAGCTCCCTGAACGGGCGTCACGTTGTTGAGCCTTTGTTTTGTAGTTTTTCAACACAAGCAACCACTTCCCGTAATGCTCCGGTATGCTTGTGTTCTTAGGTTTTTCTGACATAAACGACAGAAGTCATTTACTGAACTCTGTGTGTCAGGGAGCGCCATTGTTAATGTCCGAATGATACAACTTTCTTGTCGTCGTTTCTGTCGTCACATCCGCTATGTTCTCATTGGCTGCTGCGCTTCGGTTGTCCCACATTAGTCCCGCCTCAAGCAGTAGCTTTTCTACGACAGGGTCGCCAGACTAGTCTCCTGTTTATTGATTAATAAACATCGGAGATTAGTCTGGATGCCAGGCTACTGTAGCAGCTCCTGTCACTGCTCTGACAGGCCAACGAGTAAACCCTCATGTGCGACCCCCACTGTCCTATCACACTGTCAGCTGTGCCGTCCCTCACACTGTGGGACATCTGGTCACCCGAGTCTCCTTTGGCTGTTGACGTAGTGTCTCACCCTGACAGACGTGTGTAAACAGACTCAAAACACTTTTGAAACAAAAAAGAAAGAACCAGTATAAAAAAGTATAAAAAATACCTTCACATTGAAGTATCACCTACTAATTAACTTAACTACAGTTAAAGTCCATGTTCAGCACTAGTCCAGAGCCGTCAGTCGTACTCATCCTCCAGGTCCACCACGTTCTCCTGGAAACAGAAGGTTCAGGTTCACCAGAACAAAAGTCACAGATGGTTAAACACAGAAGTCTCCCCACACTGACACATGTCTCTGAGCTGGAGTGTGAGGACCGGCTCCGCGCTGTCGTGTGTGACTTATGCTAAGTCCAGGACATATTTCATTTCTTTGTATTATGATAAAAAGTGTTTCATTTGAGAAAATCGAGTGTGAAAACCTGATTAGTTGTTGTGTTGGTTGATTATAAAGGGAAACCTACGCAGATGCAGAAACATACTGTCCAGTCCAGGGCTGGACTGGCCATCGGGAGATTCGGGAGATTTCCCGGTGGGCCGACGTACTTTTGGGCCGATCGGGCCAGTTAAATCGAGATAAGGCCCATTACACCTTACACCGGCCCACAATTAACAAGTAAAGCCATTAGAATCTCTATCATTATATTGATGCAATTACACAATTACTCCACTAGAGGAAAGTGACTTTTTATACCCTTCTGGTGGCACGATTTCTTGAGTCATGGTTCCAAAATAATCTTGTATAATGAGCAATGGGCCTCTCGGATATAACACTCATGCCCCTCACATTGCAAATTTAAGAGGAAATAGTTTGTTGTAACTCCCTCCAGGACCCACAGAACCTTAGACCTCTATTTTTTATACATTTTAGACAAATGTTTGCAAAGAAGTGCATGCTGGGGTTTGTCATGTGACTCCGTCTTGCCCCTCGTCGTCAGTGCAGTTTGGAAATCTTCTTGTTTCCATTGAAAGGATTTACAATGTTTGGCCTTTTTTGGACTTATATTTTCACTCCACACCTCTCTTACTCTGTGGTGAGTTTCACTGTTTCATCTTCAATCTACAGTTTGATCATTTGGTTGGTTTTGAGAAGTTTATTTGTGTTGCAGTCGCGAGAGGAACTTCATTAACGGAACGCACATTTTAAGATTGTTAAGTAATTTTACAAAAGTTCCTTCAAGTTATTAATGACAAGATTAAAGTCTTGAGTGCTCTGAGGTGTTAGCTTGAATTCGGCAGAAACAACATGCAACTATTGTCCTCGATTCGTAGCTTATACTGTTTTAGTTCAAGACAAGGGCTTATTGTTTTGCTCATCACCTCGACTATTGCATGGAATATGACAGTTTTTTTTTTTTAGAGGGCCGGTCTTGACCCAAAAGTCCCGGGCTGATTTTTTCTGCCAGACCAGCCCTGGTCCAGTCCTGCACCTTCTCACTGAGGCAAGAGCTAACTCGGCCACTTCATCTATAAAGTTGATTAGTGTCAGAAAAGTCCATGAGAGCTGTGCACGTGTGGCCATGACGCTGAAATCTTCTTTTATTTCGTGTTCACGTTAACCTGTGGACAGGAAGTCGTGGTGCCCCTCCCCTCCTGTGATGTCTGGTCTAACGTACCCAGCCTCCTTGGCGCTTGACCCAGGGGGTGAAGTTCTCCATGTAGCACTCGGCGTAGCCTTCTAGCCGCTGCGTGCCCGTTGCCGTGACGATGCGGCGGGACACCTCCATGGAGACGGCCATGCGGCGCAGTGTGGGGCTGGCCTCGGGAGTCAGCGGGGCGGGGGCCTCGCTCAGGCCGGGGGCAGTGCTGACCGCGTCCAGCAGCCGAGAGAAGGAGGCGTAGGACAGACGGGACAGGCTGGAGCGCAGGAACGGCTCCGACTCGATCTGCAACAGGAGAAATACAACATGGAGACTCGCCTCATCTCCAGGGGACTCGAGTCTCCAACTGGTCTCCAAACAGTCTCCAGGCCGGTGAATCAGGCCCTTTAGTGGTGCTTTTTCACACACCAAACAGACCTTAGGCTCTTTGTGTCCACAGAGTGTGACAAGCCTGTTTTAAGTTCAAGTCTGCAGATTTAACATCACTTTGCAGCTCAATTACAACCACAATCCAAAAATGTAATAACGGACATGAACAGCACAGGTGGGATTGTTTTACTGCCCAGGAGCCACTCTTCCTCCAACAGCTGAACAACTGGACTCATCCAGCACTAAATCATTTGCTTCTCATTCCCATTTTCGTTTGATATAATCAGTGTGTCCTGTTTAATCTGTTTTTAATTCGTTTTTAATAGGGCTGAAACGACTAATCGATTAATCGACGACTTATCGATTATTGAAATAGTCGACAACTATTTTAGTAATCGATTACTCGTTTTCTGGTTCACACAGACTAAAATGGAGCAAAAATGACATAAAAAATGTAGTATTTTTGATGAAAACCTACTTTGATTTTATATTTAGGGTCTGTAGTGTTTCGTACATTGTAAATTTCATTAATAGAGCCTTCAAAAAACATTTCCCTTTAGTTTACTCCATCAACACAACTTAAGCGCAAAAAAAAAAAAAAAAATTCCTACACCGTCCACAGCCAAGCGATAAAAATAATCGATAGATTAATCGATAACAAAATAATCGTTAGTTGCAGCCCTAGTTTTGAATCTGCAGCCTATGCTTTGGTGAAAATCTCTTGTAGCATCTGAATAAAAAACTATATTGTACTTGTTGCTGTGAACACTGTCACCGCTTTTGGACGCCATGGTGAGAAAGCACTTTGGCCTCAGTTGTGCCACAGAGAGGACACTGAAGCTTGTGCCATTTGTTTGTTTTTTGACTGATCGACAAAACAGTTTCCAAAGTGCTCCTAAAAATAACAAAAAAGAGAATGTGACGCTTGTTTTCTCAAAAGTCACTAAGCCGAACTCTGAATTCTTTTCTTTTCTTACAGCAGCCACAGTTTTGACTAATTTGCTAATAATATTTGTCTTTCTATAAAAAAACAAAGTATATCTCCTTTCTTCCTGGTGTTTGGGCGCATGTTCCTCTGATCTTTGTGTGTGATGGACCTTGGTGTTGATGGCGTCTCCCTCCAGAATGATGAGCCGGGCCAGCTTCTGCACCATGGTCTCTTTGTCGTACACTAGAAACACACAACAAACGCTCACCGGTCAGTGTGGTCAAGACTGCACTGTATATCTGACGATATGCATTTGGATTGTCGAGGTAGGTTTGTCTCAAATACTGTTGAGGCAGGTTTGTGAAGCTGTAACAGTGACACCACACCCCAACAACCACACCCAGAGAAGAAGGTGGGTCTGGACACACATGATAAACATGTGACTGATCCGACCAATCACGACCGTCACAGAGAACTGATAAGGCTACGTCACTCACTGCGCCGCTGTGTTGTAGTTTTCTCAATAGTGACATGCACAGAAGTTAGAAACCAAAACTAATCATTCTCTCGTCAATCTGTGTGTGTTAGGCCCACCCGTCCAAACTGCTCAAACTGCTCACATTGCTCCGTGACCAGACTAACTTCCCTGCGTGGAATGGACAGGGAATAGTATGGCAGAGCCAGGCAACAGTTATTGTCCTTTAGGTGTGGATGCCGTTTTATTTTATTATTTTAAACGAGGCTGTGTGGAAGTTTATTAGACAGAGGATGGTCTTATAAACACCCTGCAATGTGTGGACATGGCCTCAGATCAGAGGTTACAGAATCATGGCTGTTTTTAACCTGATGTTGGTTGATAGCCATTCCAGTATTTCTCCAGCAGAGGGCGCACTGTGCATGTGTGATTTCACTCGTTGAGATTTTTCTGCTCTTATTTTGTTGCTGACCATATTCTTTCCTCCTGTCAGAATCAGTTTTTGACTGTAATGTCCTGGATACATGTTCAAACACAGCATCATTGTAGTTGGACAACTCGGTCTACAGATGTGCTGTGTTGTAGCATGACGCAGCAGTAAAGACCGCACATCGCTGTTTCAGCTCCCACACATCTGGAAAGATGTTTGGGACTGAACAGGATGAGTTTTCTCCTTCAGTAGCCAACTGTCATGTGCTGTTTATACACTATGTTCAAACTGTCTGAAGGATGAGGTGCAGTCCCACCTTAATGCACCCATAGGCCCCGGGGCTTGAACAGAATTGTAGAATGAGCGTGTATGAAGAGGACAGAGTCAGACGGGCTCTTTACAGCATGCAGCGCAGACGTTTGCGATGGTGCGAGTGGTGCGTGTATCTGCAGGCGTGTATCTGCAGGCGTGTATCTGCAGGCGTGTATCTGCAGGCGTGGATCTGCAGGCGTGGATCTGCAGGCGTGTATCTGCAGGCGTGGATCTGCAGCGGCTCCGCGCCTGCTGGTTTATAAAGAGGCTGCGGCGCAAAGCGGCACCGGTTCTCCTTGTCGATATACTCGTTGCTGCTCCAGAGGGACAAAAGAGCCATTAAAGGAGGCTGAAGAGCCACAGTTTGCCGTCCCCCGTGTTAGGCCCTTGAATACGGTAGGCCCCTGGGCTCCAGCCCCTGCTAGCCCGTTGGTTAAGGCGGCTCTGATGAGGTGCACTGACCAGCAGTGTGTGACCCTCCGGAGCACATGTGTCTGAATACGAGGACACCCTTTAGAAGACGAGCTCCACATCACTCTCGGTGACAGTATTGGTCTTGGGCTCATTTATTGCAGACTGGTGTGATCTACAAATGAATGTCCAGACTGTACCTGTTTGGGCCTCTCCTGGTGAGGGTGGGGTGACTCCTGGTGGGGAGGGGACCCGTGGAGGGGGCTCAGGAGACTGCCTCTTGATGCTATTGCTCTTGTAGGCGATCTGCTCCAGCCTCTCTGCCACGTCCTCGTAGAACTGCGGAGGGTGATCTACAGACAGAACACAGCACTGACCAATGGGACCAAATCTCCTCCAGCCAATCAGGGTCTCACATGTCCCCAGGACCTTCTAAGCTGATGATGTGCCAGGCCCGTCCCCATAATCACTATGTCCACTTCTCGTTCAATCAGTGAAAGATAAACAAAACTTCATTTTCAACTCGTCAGTACATTTATTTACATTTATGATTTATGTTACGCTCAGCTCCATCAGAGCAGCATAAACACTGACGGTGTAGGACACGGGGACAGGAGCTTAAAGGATGTAAACTGCCTGAGTAGATCATATTTGTGAGGAAGTGAGTATGGTGCTAAAATAAAAGTATGAAATATCTTTTCATTAATCTTTAGAATAGGCACATGGCTGGAATTTTTAAGTAATTTGTCCATTGTCAATTATATCGTCAAATGTATCGTTATCGTGATATTTCTTTTTTATATCGTGATATAGATTTTAGGCTATATCGCCCTGCCCTAGTGTTATATAAATGTTAAAAAATGCATTTAGAACAAGGTAATAATATTGTTCTCCAGCCTGAACTTGTGACAGTGACTTGTGATGCGCGAGCTAAAACTTGGGATGTTCCGAACCGATATTCAGTGTCAGTAGCCGATCCATGTGTTTTGAGTGTATCGGGTCCGATCCCCCAAAAGACAGCCATGAATCTGCAGCGACTCTGGCCTCAAGATTTACTGCAGCGCTGCTAATGCTATCGCTATCGCTATCGCTATCGCTAACGCTATCGCTATCGCAAACAGGTGCAGTTTGAACCCTCACTGGGGACGATCAGCAGCTGTTAAAAACACAATAGGGGGAAAAGATCCTTGTTTCCTTTGCTTTTGTCATGTAGCCTTTACCGCGGAGTCAGAAACAGCTTCTTAGTCAGCACTTTCATTTACGCGGAATAATAATCCATGTCCTCCCAGTGCAGATGTCTCTGACAGGCCCTCAACATAATGCAATAGAACCTGTGATAGAAGCCACTGAAACTGCTGTGTGTGTCGCAGTGCATGACTCTTGAAAACGATCGGTATCGGCAGCACAGACGTGTCAAAATATCGGACACGGACATCCTGATGGAAGAACTACTAAATCATCCTGGAGAGTCGGAGTAAATGCACTCTTTAACTCTTTAAAAAGTTGAAGGCTGGAGGAGCTGAGGAAGCGGCATGTTTGGATGCAGAGGAGAAGGTCTTACTGGGAGAGATGAGCGTGGGGGGGCTCCCAGGGGCCTCGGGGGTGCTTGGGCTCTGGGGGACGATGGCCAGGGTGCTGGGTCGTGCAGGTGGAGGAGCAGCCGGACTGGGCTCCTTGTCCTTGTCCAGTCTCTTCTTGAAGAACTTGGACAGTCTTCGCTTGATCTTCTTCCGGCTCAGCTTCTTCTTCTTGTCCGGGTCTTCTTCGTCTGAGGTGGACAGAGGAGAGGCCAGCTCGTCCTGAGGACACAGGCCACACTTTACTCAAGGGGAAGTAAGCGTACAGACAATATTGCACTGTTGTGGGCTTCAGGCACTTCTACCAATGATGCAATAAAACCGTCTGAATAAAGTGACCTTCTCCTCCAGGTCTGTTTTTTTGCCTGTGTGTCCCCTGAACTCTCTCACCTCCACGTCCTTCGGCTGACCGCTCTTGTTCCTCATGTCCTTGGGCCTCTGCGGAGCGCTCCGTTTGGGCAGCTGCTTCTTCAGCAGGCCCATGAAGCCGCTCTTCTTCTCGTCGGCAGAGCTGACCTCCTCGGCCTGGGAGTTATAGCCCTCCCTGGGTTTGGCCCCATATCTGAGGACGAACAACATCACAAAGAGAGCACTGTCGTCAGTTACTTTGACATATCGTTTTGTTGCTTTGGACTGAACACACGCCCGCTTGAGTACGATCCGTCCTTGCTCTCTGATTGGTTACCTGAGCTTGTTGGGATCACGATCGACTACTGGAGGTCCACAGTCCTGCCCACCCGAAGAGCTGCTCCAGAAGGAAAGAACATCCTATTCATTTCTACCATAGATGTTTCAAAACCAAATATAACACTAAGGGGGTCGTTTATACCGACCTGTAGTATTCCTCTGGAGTATAAAGCCCTATTTAGAATGACCTCGGGACCTCAGGTAAAAAGTGAATATTACTGACGTCTGAATTTGCCATGTCAGTAGAATGGAAGGTAAATTTCCCCCATTTTGATCCTTAAAAGAACAGGCCACCATTTTACTAAGATATGTTCTTACCTGTCTGGTCTTTGTGCGTGCCCTCAGTCACGCAAAAGACCAGAAGATGTTGTTAGCATTTGGCCTCTCCGAGCACATTCCTATAGCTCCAAACGAGGGTGAAGTTGGAAGTTACCGCGCTCTTCCACGGGCACAAAGACCAGACAGGTACGGATCAACTCGTCTAAGCTCAGGTAAGAACATATCTCAGTGTGGAAAAACGGAGGCCTGTTCATTGATGGAAGTTGACATTTTTATACTCGCTACTGCCACGTCAGGTCTTACGCGTAACTGCAGCTTCAATATTAAAGGAATAGGCCACCGTTTTTACACACTGAGTATTATTACGCCTTGCAATATAGTTCCCCTTTTTATCCACTTAATTTTGTATTTATACTTTGTGTAACACTTCACGTAACCATATTTAAATAGGGAAAACGTGGAAGAGCTTGGTAGCTTCTACCTTGACCTGGTTTGGAGCTATAGAGGAGAGAGGGAGAGGCTAAATGCTAATGCCGTCTGCGCTGTGTTTACGTGACTGAGGACACGCGTGAAGACCAGACAGGTACACATGAACTCGTCTAAGCTCAGGTAAGAACATATCTCAGTATGAAAACACACTGGCCTGTTCCCTTAAACTCATGCGTGACGGCACTTCGGATCCGAAGTAACAACTTTCTGAGACAGTGCAGGATTTTAGAGGCAGGTCTGAGCTCATTCTACACATTAGGACATGGCTGGAACATGTACGGGGAGGAAAATACGTAATAACATTTTTAAAACTATGTCTAGTCCCTTTAAGGGTAACTCTGCAAACTCCTCATTCTCAGGTGATAATCCCGTACGAATCGACGGTCGGAGATCGGAAAGTTTTGAACCAGCCGCAATGACGGCAACGTTGCCTTTTTCCCAGTTTATTTATGAACACATTTAGGCTAGACCGTAGTAATAACATGCATCAGAGCTTCACCCCACCCTAAACTACGCCATGGCAACGTTTGACAGACCAACATGGCGGCTCTGAGAGAACCTCTGGATGCGTTTCTGTTTCAGAGTGAACGGAAACGGCCGCTTGATGTCACAGACTTGATGCTGATCTAAGAAAGAAAGAAACAGCCTCTCGCTAAAGCAAAGCTCACATGAACAAACCTGAGAGGCAGCGCCCACATCACCAATGAAGAAAAGTCAGTCATTCAGTCTTCATTATCTATCTGTCATTTCCAAAAAGAAAGTCTGTGGAAATGAGTGAATCACTGACTTTGCTGATCACCGTGCGAATGCATAGAAAAATGACCTCCGTCCCCAGGTCATTCTAGTCCTGACCGGATAGGGTTAAAGAAGGGTTTCCTGGTTATAGAGGGGGGGATTTGATCGCTTACTTTCAAATTTCACTCTCTCTCTCCTCATTTTGCAAACTCACAGACCATCACTTTAATAACTGTTTGAAGGGACAGAGTAAAAGCTGAGGCTGTACTGACATTAAGGGGGCGTGGTTCTGTTACCTGTGCTGGTTGCGGTAAGCCCCCCCGACCCTCCCCGGCCTCTCCTTCAGGGGGATGGTGGCGACCCGGTGGAGGAAGGCCTGAAGCACCAGATGGGTCTCGGCTTTGACCTCCAGCATGGACACGGACGACACGGAGGAGGTGGAGGGCAGGCGGCCCCCGTTCTCCATCTTTCATACCTGGGACACACACAGGAGGGGGAGACAGAGGTCAGAGGTCAGAGGTCAGAGGCAGCACTATGTAGCACACAGTTATGCCGTGTTTCCATGTCTCTTCTCCTGGTTTTACTTCTATTTCCACGAGAATGTTTCTGCTACAATTACTGAAGGAACAACAGAGCAGCGATGATAGTTCTGTGAGCCGTCATGAGAACGATGTGGACCAATGGTGGGGCTTATGGCCCAAAAAGGACAAAAACCAGAGGAAAAATGACGAGCAGAAAAATATTGAAAGAAATGTATTCTGAGAAGGGGTCGCGGCCCACTAAAAATGCTTCTGCGACCCACTTTTGTGTCCCGACCTTCCAGTTCAGAACCACTGGTTTATGACACCTGAACCCAGAGCCTCCTTAACCAATGGGCTAGCAGGGGCTGGAGCCCGGGGGCCCACCAATCAAGGGCCTATCCTTGAGGATAGGCCCTTTTTTCCTAAGGGGGAAAAAAGAAAAGATGATTTGTTGATTTTCACGTCCATCCCTTCCCTTTGCGGCCTGACTGACCGTACGTGAGGACTGTGCTGCTCCTGTGGGTACCTGCAGTCGGCCCGCCCTACCTGGCCCAGAGGGAAACATGCAAGAGTAGCAGGGTTTTTGTGGGATTTCGGGTTAGGGTTTGCACTGAGGGGGGTGGGGGCCTGTGGGTACATTAAGGTGGGCCTGCCTGACCCGATACCTTGATTTGTTTTTACAGCAGCACCCAGCCCCGTCAGCAGATACTTGATACAGTTACAGCCAATACAATGACTGTAAGTACTCTAAAGTACATGTGTGACATTCAGAGGAACTTCCTCAATAAATACTTTAAGGTTTTATGAGCTGTGATTCCACCACACCTTTATCTAGAGGAACAATATTTGAAACGAGGAAGGCTCTTAAGTCTAAAAAAAAGACAGAAGTGGAAGTGACCCTTATTAATGCATTATGACCAATCTGACCATAAATAAAGCCATGTGTTTATTCTCTGTTGTTTAAATGTGATGATTTAGACACAGAATGTTCTTTAGGCCATTCTGTTGTTACATAAATCAGGTTTTGTGGAAACCTTCAGAAAGCCCCCCCCCCCCCCCCCCCCCCTCCTCCTCCGTGTCCACTGGGCCCGGGACACAGCGGTCAAACACGCTTTCACTTTGCCTGAATGGAATGGGACCTGACCGGTGCGCGCGCCTCCGTCACCAGGAAATACCGACAGACACAACAACAACAACAAGGCGCCGGGAGAGAGAGAGCGGGACGCGGGGCGAACCCTCCCGGCGGAGCACGCGACAGGCCCCGCGGACAGAGGGGGGGGGGAGTGCCGTACCTGTGCGGGGCTCTGGACGGGTCGGCGGGGTGGGCGCAGAGGCTGGCGCGCGGAGTGACCCCGGTCCGCTTGGTCCGCTGGTCCGAGTGTGTGAAGTGAAGTTGCGACTGCGCGTACATTAGTCCCGCCCCCACAATGACGTCACTGGTGAGAGGGGGAGGGGGGAGGGGGAGTTCCAGGGCTCCAGCCCAGCTCAGATCTCAGGACGTGGGGAGAGTGGGGTCAGTTGAAACACCTTTATGTTTTGAAAATAAAACATGTTATTTGTATATGGCAGTGGTTCTCAACCTTTTGGAGGCGCGACCCCCATTATAACAGTTCATTAGGATCGTGACCCCCGCCTGGGTCAGACCATGGGAAAAACAGGGACTTTAACCTCTTAACTCCCGCCTGAACCGAGAGGATATTTTTCCTCACGTCATCAGATTTATTTCCATCATTTTTTTGTTGGGTTTTCAACTCATTTTTGTAAGTTTTTTGTCATTTTTTGTCAAATTTTTATCAAATTTTTGTATTTTTTTTGTCACATTTTTTATTTTTTTTGGTCAATTTTTAATTAAATTTTGTCAATTTTTTGTAATTTTTTGGTCACTTTTTTGCCAATGTTTTCTCACTTTTTTGTCACATTTTGTCACATTTTGGTCAAATTTTTATCAAATTTTTGTAATTTTTTTGTCACATTTTTTTATTTTTTTTGTCCATTTTTGATTAAATTTTGTCAAATTTTTGTAATTTTTTTGGTCACTTTTTTGCCAATGTTTTCTCACTTTTTTGTCACATGTTGTCACATTTTTGTCATTTTTTTGTCACATTTTTTTTATTTGTTCGTCAATTTTTTAATCAAATTTGTGTCATTTTTTCGTCACTTTTTTGCCAATGTTTTCTCGCTTTTTTGTCACATTTCCATCATTGTTTTCGTCTCAGTTTTCTTACTATTTTCACAGCTTTTTTCCAGAAGCTTTTGGATTGGGGTAAAGCCAAACTGGAGAAAATGTGCTCGGTTCAGGCGGGAGTTAAGGGGTTAACCTATATACTTCTAAAAAAACAAAGACAAAACTATGGCTAAAATAAAATGAATCAAATTTAGAACAAATAATGGCACCCTAGTATAATATAATAGTATAATAGTAACACCATCATAATAATATTAAAATATACATTTTTATCTATATGCTTTGGTGACCCCCCCAAATTTGTCTCGCAACCCCCTTGGGGGTCCCGACCCCCAGGTTTAGAACCCCTGGTATATGGGATTACAGCTTTGATCTGTACATGGTTTGAACTCGCCAGACAAAACATGGGACAGATTGGCTGTAAAAAAAACCCCCACAAAAAACAAAAGACAAACACATGTAGGTCCATTTTGTTTGGTATTAAAGCAGGTTTCTTCTCAAATCACCTGTGTTGGTGTTTTCAAATGGACCCGGAGCGCAGAGTCTGCCCCTTAAGAAACTATCAATAACAAACTACACAACAGTTTCATGAACACTTCTGTAGTTTTACCATTGTTTAAGAAAAATAGTTGATGTTTAGTGTCAATTTCACCTTTAAACCTGGAGGTTCAATTTACCCCAAGACCTGGTTCAACTTCCCCCTGGGGTAAAATAACCACATCTTTAAAACCATCTATCTATCTATCTATCTATCTATCTATCTATCTATCTATCTATCTATCTATCTATCTATCTATCTATCTATCTATCTATCTATCTATCTATCTATCTATCTATCTATCTATCTATCTATCTATCTATCTATCTATCTATCTATCTATCTATCTATCTATCTATCTATCTATCTATCTATCTATCTATCTATCTATCTATCTATCTATCTATCTATCTATCTATCTATCTTGTCCTCCCCCCAGGATTAAAAACAGGGTTTAAGGCGGATGATTTCTGAAAGTATTTCTTTCTTTTAGAGCAGAGGATCTCCTGATGACCAGCTCAAACCGCAGAGGAGACCAGGGCTATTTGTCACATGAGGTAAAAAGTCACATTGCTTTTATAGCCACACTAGAGGGCGCTGTACGCGGGTGCTGATATACTGTCCAGATCAAAAGTTGAAGTTGAAAAATGGTTGGATCTTAACAATGTTCTAAGTACAACTTCCATCATGCAACAAGAAGACACGAGAAAGACTAAAGCTAAAGCTGAAACCTCTGTATCAGACTCGTGAACATAATGACCTGTTGTGCTGTGACCCACCCTCTCATGCACGTCTGAAAATACACTCACACTGTCTTTATCAGAGTTTATTTGAATCCTCTTATGCAAGCCCTTATAGTTTGTTATTAAGTTATATGTTTCACCGAGTTGTGAACCTGTTCATAACAATGGCAATAAAACAGTTGTGATTCTGATAGAATGTTTGGACCTGTGGTGGATTTTCTTACTTAATAAAGCTAAAGAGATGTTTGTCTCGTCAAGATGTGAAGTTCATTACACAATGCATTGCGGAGACGGTTACACATGACGCCAGTTCATGCTAAGCTCTGCCCGAGTCAGCTTTGGCATCACCTTATAAAGACAGAGCAGCAGGACAGGGGTCATAGGTCACACAGCAAAGGGAAGCACAGAAACACATAGACATGGTAATGCAGTTGGAGAACCAAAGGCGCTTTGCCTGGTAATGCATCAGGGCGGCGTTTGGAGGCAGAAGGAGATCTTTGTGATGTTGAGGAGAAGGGCCATTTGGGGCCTATTGTCTAAAGGTGTGAGGGCCTCGTCTGGAGCACAGGAAGAAACCGGTCTTTACCTGGTTTAGTCAGAGGCCCAGCAGGCGACCCAGCGACAGGACGCCAGTGTGTTACCAGCTTAACTGACTAAACTGACCACAACAGACCACATGCCTTTAAAAAGCTCAAACTGTGGATCAGTGTGATTTCCTGTCCGGTTCTCGCTCTGTCAGACTGTGTCCTGATGGCACACGGGTGTCTGCTGTTTGGGTTGTAGAGCTGCATAAGCAGAGTGCCAGCGCTGCTGAGGTGGGACGCAGTAACAAAATGTGACCAGGCTGAGCCGGAGGAGCCGACTGCAGCCCAGCAACCATCAGAGGCAGAACAACAGGAGACCGGACATGGGACATTAGAAGGTGGAGAAAGTTTGATTCTCTGATGACAAAAATGTGACCTCGATGGTCCTGATGATGTCCAGTATTACTGACATCACCAGCAGATTGACCTGAGGTGTTTCGTACGCTCCACATAATGACCTCAGGTGGTGCAGGGCAAAGGTCTCTGTGCAGATGTTACAGATGTTAGAATTGTCTTATTTACAGGCTGATTTTTCCCCCTAATCAAAACTATGGCGCCCACAAACATCATGAAGAATGAGCGCTCCGTGTTCTGGTGCAGTCTATGCTTGTACGGACTGGTTTTAGTTTGATCTAATGTGGCTGTTGTTCAAACTGTACATTTATCATTCTGGACCAGTATTTCACTGGGACTTTCTGCCTCACCGGAACAGAGAGAAGAGTTTTTCCACAGTGAACATTTTTCAGCAAGTGAACAGAAATCACATGAACTGCATACCAGTGAACACACCTCTGAACCATAATGAGCACTTCACACTGCGCCTGTGAGTGTGCAACCATGTATCCATTACATTTTTTACACAGGAAGAAATGATATTACATTTGTTTAAAATGAGTTATAAATGCTATTATGAAAATAGAAAATATATCCTTACTTAACCGTTCACATGAGGCCGAGCTCCCGGTCACAGGCCTCGAAAAACTAAATCACACTAAAGGATATTGACAAAAAGAAACAAGAAAAATGAAATGATACAAGAAATTCATCCACAACTTCCACACTGTGTGAAGTTTCTCCAGAATCTTATTGATCCACAAACATCAGATCAACAGCCGTCCTCTTTCAAAAACAGTCTTTATTTTGTCACACAAATGATTATTTGTCATCATTATTACAGAATATAAACTACATGACTTAACCTCTTGACCCCCACTTTAACCAAGCACAGTTCAGCTTTACCCAAATCTAAAAGCTTCTTGAAAAAAAGAGTCAAAATAGAAACGCAAACGAGACATAGATGAGGATGAAAATACAACAAAAAAGTTACAAAAACATGACCAAAAATACGGGGGAAAAAGTGACGGCAACAACGCAGAGGCTCAGCTTTGTAGGTCTTAGCTTTCAAATGAGGGGTTACACTGGTATATGCTGCAGGCTGTAAGCTTCAGTTGAGTATGGGCTTTAACATTGAGCCTCTGATGTGCAGCGGGCCTGTGTACTGTGAGCTGACTGTTCCTGAGTGTGATGTTTTCTGTGGCACAGCCTCTCCCAAACCCTTCCAGTGTCACACGATCAAACACTGGTACAAGGATTGGGAGTGACCGGGCCAAGAGAGGACTGAGGGAGCACACCTGTGGACACAGATCACAACTCGGTCAGATCGAGGAGGTCCAAGAACCTGCACTGTCCAGTGTCTAACTTTGAGTCCCAGGTTTGTCCAAGAAAGTCCTATGGTCGAGGAGACCAGGCGTGAAGAAAGAAGCAGTCGAAGGTAGTCTCAGGTCTGGCCATCACTTTAGTCCAGAGATCAACCAGTGGTTCTGGAGCTCCTGCATCTGTAGCTGTCAGCACTTTCCAAGGAAGTCCCCTCTCTCAGCTCCGGACTGGCCCTTCTCTCAGCTCGGGACAGGCCCCTCTCTTAGCTCGGGACAGGTCCCTCTCTTAGCTCCGGACTGGCCCTTCTCTCAGCTAAGGACAGGCCCCTCTCTCAGCTCCGGACTGGCCCTTCTCTCAGCTCGGGACAGGCCCCTCTCTCAGCTCCAGACTGGCCCCTCTCTCAGCTCCAGACTGGCCCCTCTCTTAGCTCGGGACTGGCCCTTCTCTCAGCTCGGGACAGGCCCCTCTCTTAGCTCGGGACAGGTCCCTCTCTTAGCTCCGGACTGGCCCTTCTCTCAGCTAAGGACAGGCCCCTCTCTCAGCTCCGGACTGGCCCCTCTCTCAGCTCGTCACAGGCCCCTCTCTTAGCTCGGGACAGGCCCCTCTCTCCTCTCCGGACTGGCCTCTCTCTCAGCTCCAGACTGGCCCCTGTCTCAGCTCGGGACAGGCCCCTCTCTTAGCTCCAGACTGGCCCCTCTCTCAGCTCCAGACTGGCCCCTCTCTTAGCTCGGGACTGGCCCTTCTCTTAGCTCGGGACAGGCCCCTCTCTTAGCTCGGGACAGGCCCCTCTCTCCTCTCCGGACTGGCCTCTCTCTCAGCTCCAGACTGGCCCCCTCTCTCAGCTCCGGACTGGCCCCTCTCTTTGCTCGGGACAGGCCCCTCTCTTTGCTCGGGACAGGCCCCTCTCTCAGCTCCGGACTGGCCCCTCTCTTATCTCAGGACAGGCCCCTCTCTCTGCTTCAGACTGCCGCGACCCTCCGATGGAGCGAGGTTTTGTTCTCCCTAAATGCTGGTCCCCTGAGCGGCTGCTGCAGGACCAGGGCGGAGACTTCCTCTGTCACAGGAAACAAACAGCAAACACCCAGAATGCACATCAACTCTGCTCCACTTGGAGGGGCAGGGGGGGGGCAGGGGGGCACGATTATTATCTCAATATTTGGGGCCCGCCAGCCCTGGTAAGTGACGAACCTCCTGAGTTCAGTCACAGAGTTGGGATTGGGGGCTGGGATTTGAGAAGTGTTTCTTGGCAGATTAGGTTCAGTTTAAAGGCCCTTTTCCTGAGTTTTTCTACTGCAGTAGTAGTATATACACATAAATATGTACACAGTACATGGAGCAGACCCTGAGCCTTATAATATAGTAATAACAGCAGGTATGGAGGCTGTGGTTTATAGTATAGTAATAACAGCAGGTATGGAGGCTGTGGTTTATAATATAGTAATAACAGCAGGTATGGAGGCTGTGGTTTATAATATAGTAATAACAGCAGGTGTGGAGGCTGTGGTTTATAATACAGTAACAACAGCAGGTGTGGAGGCTGTGGTTTATAATATAGTAATAACAGCAGATATGGAGGCTGTGGTTTATAATACAGTAACAACAGCAGGTGTGGAGGCTGTGGTTTATAATATAGTAACAACAGCAGGTACGGAGGCTGTGGTTTATAATATAGTAATAACAGCAGGTATGGAGGCTGTGGTTTATAATACAGTAATAACAGCAGGTATGGAGGCTGTGGTTTATAGTATAGTAACAACAGCAGGTATGGAGGCTGTGGTTTATAATATAGTAATAACAGCAGGTATGGAGGCTGTGGTTTATAATATAGTAATAACAGCAGGTATGGAGGCTGTGGTTTATAATATAGTAACAACAGCAGGTATGGAGGCTGTGGTTTATAGTATAGTAATAACAGCAGGTATGGAGGCTGTGGTTTATAATACAGTAATAACAGCAGGTATGGAGGCTGTGGTTTATAAAATAGTAATAACAGCAGGTATGGAGGCTGTGGTTTATAATACAGTAATAACAGCAGGTATGGAGGCTGTGGTTTATAATATAGTAATAACAGCAGGTATGGAGGCTGTGGTTTATAATATAGTAATAACAGCAGGTATGGAGGCTGTGGTTTATAATATAGTAATAACAGCAGGTATGGAGGCTGTGGTTTATAATATAGTAACAACAGCAGGTATGGAGGCTGTGGTTTATAGTATAGTAATAACAGCAGGTATGGAGGCTGTGGTTTATAATACAGTAATAACAGCAGGTATGGAGGCTGTGGTTTATAATATAGTAATAACAGCAGGTATGGAGGCTGTGGTTTATAATACAGTAATAACAGCAGGTATGGAGGCTGTGGTTTATAGTATAGTAATAACAGCAGGTATGGAGGCTGTGGTTTATAATACAGTAATAACAGCAGGTATGGAGGCTGTGGTTTATAATACAGTAATAACAGCAGGTATGGAGGCTGTGGTTTATAATATAGTAATAACAGCAGGTACGGAGGCTGTGGTTTATAATATAGTAATAACAGCAGGTGTGGAGGCTGTGGTTTATAATATAGTAACAACAGCAGGTACGGAGGCTGTGGTTTATAATATAGTAATAACAGCAGGTATGGAGGCTGTGGTTTATAATACAGTAATAACAGCAGGTATGGAGGCTGTGGTTTATAGTATAGTAATAACAGCAGGTATGGAGGCTGTGGTTTATAATATAGTAATAACAGCAGGTATGGAGGCTGTGGTTTATAGTATAGTAATAACAGCAGGTATGGAGGCTGTGGTTTATAATACAGTAATAACAGCAGGTATGGAGGCTGTGGTTTATAATACAGTAATAACAGCAGGTATGGAGGCTGTGGTTTATAGTATAGTAATAACAGCAGGTATGGAGGCTGTGGTTTATAATATAGTAATAACAGCAGGTATGGAGGCTGTGGTTTATAATATAGTAATAACAGCAGGTGTGGAGGCTGTGGTTTATAATATAGTAACAACAGCAGGTACGGAGGCTGTGGTTTATAATATAGTAATAACAGCAGGTATGGAGGCTGTGGTTTATAATACAGTAATAACAGCAGGTATGGAGGCTGTGGTTTATAGTATAGTAACAACAGCAGGTATGGAGGCTGTGGTTTATAGTATAGTAATAACAGCAGGTATGGAGGCTGTGGTTTATAATACAGTAATAACAGCAGGTATGGAGGCTGTGGTTTATAATATAGTAATAACAGCAGGTATGGAGGCTGTGGTTTATAGTATAGTAATAACAGCAGGTATGGAGGCTGTGGTTTATAATACAGTAATAACAGCAGGTATGGAGGCTGTGGTTTATAATACAGTAATAACAGCAGGTATGGAGGCTGTGGTTTATAATATAGTAATAACAGCAGGTATGGAGGCTGAGGTTTATAATATAGTAATAACAGCAGGTATGGAGGCTGTGGTTTATAATACAGTAATAACAGCAGGTATGGAGGCTGTGGTTTATAATACAGTAATAACAGCAGGTATGGAGGCTGTGGTTTATAATACAGTAATAACAGCAGGTATGGAGGCTGTGGTTCATAATACAGTAATAACAGCAGGTATGGAGGCTGTGGTTTATAATACAGTAATAACAGCAGGTATGGAGGCTGTGGTTTATAATACAGTAATAACAGCAGGTATGGAGGCTGTGGTTCATAATACAGTAATAACAGCAGGTATGGAGGCTGTGGTTTATAATACAGTAATAACAGCAGGTATGGAGGCTATGGTTTATAGTAATAACAGCAGGTATAGAGGCTGAGGTTAATAATATAGTAATAACAGCAGGTATGGAGGCTGTGGTTTATAATATAGTAATAACAGCAGGTATGGAGGCTGTGGTTTATAGTATAGTAATAACAGCAGGTATGGAGGCTGTGGTTTATAATATAGTAATAACAGCAGGTATGGAGGCTGTGGTTTATAATATAGTAACAACAGCAGGTACGGAGGCTGTGGTTTATAATATAGTAATAACAGCAGGTATGGAGGCTGTGGTTTATAATACAGTAATAACAGCAGGTATGGAGGCTGTGGTTTATAGTATAGTAACAACAGCAGGTATGGAGGCTGTGGTTTATAATATAGTAATAACAGCAGGTATGGAGGCTGTGGTTTATAATATAGTAATAACAGCAGGTATGGAGGCTGTGGTTTATAATATAGTAACAACAGCAGGTATGGAGGCTGTGGTTTATAGTATAGTAATAACAGCAGGTATGGAGGCTGTGGTTTATAATACAGTAATAACAGCAGGTATGGAGGCTGTGGTTTATAATATAGTAATAACAGCAGGTATGGAGGCTGTGGTTTATAGTATAGTAATAATAGCAGGTGTGGAGGCTGTGGTTTATAATATAGTAATAATAGCAGGTGTGGAGGCTGTGGTTTATAATATAGTAACAACAGCAGGTATGAAGGCTGTGGTTTATAATATAGTAATAACAGCAGGTATGGAGGCTGTGGTTTATAATATAGTAATAACAGCAGGTATGGAGGCTGTGGTTTATAATACAGTAATAACAGCAGGTATGGAGGCTGTGGTTTATAATACAGTAATAACAGCAGGTATGGAGGCTGTGGTTTATAATACAGTAATAACAGCAGGTATGGAGGCTGTGGTTCATAATACAGTAATAACAGCAGGTATGGAGGCTGTGGTTTATAATACAGTAATAACAGCAGGTATGGAGGCTATGGTTTATAGTATAGTAATAACAGCAGGTATAGAGGCTGAGGTTAATAATATAGTAATAACAGCAGGTATGGAGGCTGTGGTTTATAGTATAGTAATAACAGCAGGTATGGAGGCTGTGGTTTATAATATAGTAATAACAGCAGGTATGGAGGCTGTGGTTTATAATATAGTAATAACAGCAGGTATGGAGGCTGTGGTTTATAGTATAGTAATAACAGCAGGTATGGAGGCTGTGGTTTATAGTATAGTAATAACAGCAGGTATGGAGGCTGTGTTAGCGAGCGTGTGATGTGGAGTCCGTGGGGGTGGTCCATGCGTGTCCCAGACTCCCTCTGGTCCTCACAGAGACGGGCTGGGCCCTGATCCAGGGCTGATACAGACATCATTACAGGACAGATAGGAGCAGGGTGGACCGTCCTCAGGGACTCGGACTCGGAGGGCGGGCCTATAAACCCGTCTCCAGGGCGATGGGTCTGCGGCTCTGTGGGGCCACAGCTGAGGGAACAACTTTTCATTTCTATAAGTTTATATTCAGTAACGCTCAGACAGTTCAGTTCTTTTAGATTCTTAGGTTGACTTACTGTCCACAACTTTTCATTTCTATTAAAAAAAGAATGGCTTACACTTGCATTGTGCTTTACAAGCTTGACAAGCTTCTCACACTCTGGTCAGTATCCTTCACACTCATGGTGGAGAGCTTAGGGCTGGATAAAGTTACTACTCTATGAGCCATATTCGCTTATAGTTATCGCGATGTCATTTTTTGATATCGTTGGAATTTTGTATATCGTTGTGGACACGACATAGTTCCGCTCAGCTCCATCAGAGCAGCATAAACACTGTAGAACACGGGGCAGGTGCTTGAGAAGTAAAAGGAAGTGAAGGATGTAAACTGCTTGAATATCATATTTGTGAGGAAATGAAAAGAATAAAATACCACTGAATGAATCTTCCCAATAGGCCAAAGGCTGGGGTTTGGAAGTAATTTATATTGTGAAATATATCGTTATCGTGATATATCCTTTTAACATATCGTGATATAGATTTTAGGCCATATGCCCTAGGTACCACTGCTATCAAAAAATACAAATGTCGAAAGCAGGAAGCAGGTTTTATTGCTGTTGGTCCAGGGACAGCGTTAAAGGAAGTCTTATTTTTTTGCCCAATTTTTTTCTTATTTTCGCAATTTTTTCTTTCCTTATTTTCCCACATTTTTCTCCCAATTATCTTCCATTTTTCCCACATTTCTTGACATTCGAGATGAAATGTGCAGATCTTCCACACAGTATTGTTGTGTTTTCTGGTTCAAGACAACACAGATTTTAGTATTGGTATCGGAAAAGGTATCGGTATCGAAAACCAAGTATTGTTGAAGTACTGGTATAGATAGAAATGTAACAGTACCCAGCCCTAGGTGAGCTACTGCACTGTAAAATCTAAACTATTGTTTCAACTCAAACAATGTTTCCAAGAGCTGCTGAGAAATCTCACATGAGATCAAGTTTACAGTGTGTTCTTATTCAAGTCGATTCATTCAGCTTTAAACGATCTGATAATGGCAGCTTTAACTCAGTAACGCTCCTTCAGACAATTCAATTCTTTTGGATTCAGGTCGACTTACTGTAACTGCTTTATGCAGTTGTCTGAAGTGGAAAACATCATTGATATCAACTCTCTGCAGCAATCCAAAGATATCCTTATTTGATAGAACTTAACTTAATATTGACTACAATGTAAACTTGGAATTAATGTAGCACACGATTTCTCAGCAGTGCCTTTAGTTTAAACAGTAGTTTATATTTTACAGTGTGTTGAAGCCACAGCTGCCCTGGGACTGAGGGAAGTGAGGCTGACCGATATATTGGCCGGCTGACATGGGCTTTAAAACTTATCCTCAGGGAGCAGAGAAACATCACGGTGAAGGTTCGTGCACCTATTTTAAATATCTGAAGTTTCAGACTTTTGCTTATAATTTCAAAACAGTAAGAGACAGACTGAGCCTTTTTTGTTTTAGAATCTGCTGATCTTTCAAAAAGCTCCCTCACCATGAATGTGCAGCGCCCCCTGCTGTCACAGTTCAACAGTGACATGCTTAGAAGCTTCATACGCAGGATTATAGATAATTTGAAACATTTGAACTTTTTTAAAATTTGGCCAAAAATATCGGTGCATATCGATCTCAGAAAAACCCACGTGGGTCGACCTCTGATAAATACAGTTCTTTTCTATAACAATACATGTTTAACTACAGGCTGTTTGAGAGATTAAATAGCTTCAAATATCGGCCGGCCCGCTTCATATCGGTTTCTGACTCACAGATCTGTATAGGTCGGGCCCCCTCCCACATACAGTCACACAGGGTCCTGCCAGGATCCTTGTGTTTGAACCTCTGTGACTGTGAGAAGATGAGCTCCATGGAACCACCCGGACACACAGAAGTGCTTCAGACATCAGTGGAAGAGCCGGGGGACTGGTCTAATCAGGGCGGGCCCGTCCTCTCTGGGTCTTTAGTCCTGATTGGGATCTCGGCCGGTCCCGTGTGACCCGGGGCCTGATTCTCATCAAGTTCAACTGCACTTATGAGTCATTTGCAGAATAAAAAAAGTCCACATAAAAAGTTGCATAATGATCCTTTAATTGTGATGTCGCACTTTTTCAGGCGGAGCAGTAACTATGGTAACTGTCTTTACTGATTTCTAGTCTTACTTTGTTGCTCATTTCTCTGTTATTCTTATTAAAAAACTGTCCAAAAGTTCAAAGTCCTCTCTTCAGCTCATGTGAACTATGGTCGGATTATTTCCTCATAAAGGCGTCCAAAAGTGGAGACAATGATCAGAAACATGAGCCTGATGTTGGTCAGAAGAATCAGAATAACGATCAGGGAAACATTTGGACATTTCCTGTTGTACTGGCACCTGCTCCGACTGAAAAACTATTTAAAACATGAACCTAACCTAATCTCAGCCGCTCCACCTCACTTTTAAACTTCTTTAAGATTTTTTCATTTTGTTTATTTATTTCAATGACCTTAATAACTTGTAAGGATATTGACCAACTGCTTTTTACATTTCTATGGAAGAATCAAACACTCTGTATCAGGAAAAGTGTTGTAATGAACAGCTATGAAAATGCAGGGCTTAATGTTTTAGACTTCACTACATTAAACAATACCTTTCAAATTAATTGGGCCAAACATTTTCTTAAAAATCCAGTCTCAATATGGAATGTCATTACACATCACATTTTTCCTAGGTTTGGAGGCCTCAGCTCTGTTTAAGGTTGTAATTATAATGTAAATAAACTCCCGGAAAAACTGTCATGAATCCACAAACAAGTGTTATTAGCATGGACCTTAATATATAAACATCATTTCTCACCTCATGAATATATAATTTGGAACAATGAAAACATTCTGTATAAAAATAAATCGTATTTTAATAGTTGGATAGAGAAACAGATTGTCTTGGTAACTCAACTTTTTAACAGCAGTGGGTAATTGATGTCTTACTCTGAATTTTTAATCAATCCCTGCTGGAGTCATCACGCTGTAGAAGAACTTATTTGCATTTACAAGAACCTGTTTCTTTCCCCAATGCATTCAATTCTCAAATAGGAAAAATAGGTTTTACACATCACAAAAATTGTAATAAGAATATCCGTGCTTTATTCCAGAAAGAGCTTGTATCTACTCCCCATGTTGTGGACCCAATTTGTAGGTAATATTTCATGGAAAAATATATGGACACTTCCCAACAAACTTCTGATAACAAACAAAGTAAAAGAGGTTTCGTTACAAAATCATCCATAAATATTATCCACTTAATTCTTTTATGACTGAATTCAAAAGGGACATTGGTGTGAACGGCTCTTTTTGTGGAGATCATCCAGAGACATTCTGGAAGGACTTCTGCACTTTTATCATTGGACATCTACATAAGAATGAAGATGTCTATTTTATTATTAATTTACTTATCCTTCTGTCCACATTTTGTATTCACAAATGTAAATATTCTAAGCAGGAACCCAACTTTACACATTTTCATAGTGACACTTTCTCATATATTAAGATTTTGGAAGGTTCTGATAACAAAAAGGCTCTGAAAACTGTCAGTATTTGCTCAAAATACAATATATTTGTAACTGGGTAACAAATTGAAAAAAAATAAAATAAAATGCAATAAACTTCTTTAAGATGTCACATGAAGGCAAAAAGTGAGCTGGTCAAATTTGTCCACAGAATTGTGTGAAGTGTTGGGTCTGACATGTTTCTGCGTCAGAGTGAGGGACAATAATAACACTTTTTGGACTCTTTTGGAGATGTCTCAATAGAGTCTTTATAAGCATGAACACTGCATTGACCCGTCCTGGCCTATTGTTAGGACTTCATGAGGAACTGAAGATTGGACGATAAAGTTTGATCTAATCTTATCTAAATGAATTTAAAGTAAGGGGGAAAATAATGTAAATTGTAGTTTGAAACAATGTGAGGCCAAAGCCATGAGAAAGTGTGGAGGGCACTTCACCCTGCGGCGGAGCTCTGGCGACACCTCCAGGTTTCAGGTGTCACTGCAGCACTGGGCCTGGAGTCAGTGACAGGGGAAAGCACAAGACTAGACTTTACCCACCTGGATGATTGAGAGTTTACAGCGTTCCAGTGTTGAGACTCTAAACACTGGGAGACATGTTGGTAGACACTGTCCCGTCATCAGAGTCACACACATGAGCCCCAGCTCCAGTCCAGGCTCAGGGAAATGAACCGCCTCCTTGCTCCACAGAGAGAAGGTCCTGGGTTCGATTCTCAGGTGGACGACGTCCTTCTGTGGAGTTTGCATGTTCTGCCCCAGGGGACACTGGAGCTACAGAGTGTGGAGTGAATGAAGGACACATCTCCCACACTGTGTGAAGCACTCTTTGGGCGACTCATGTGGAACAGTCTAAAACAGATCTGGGGGTTCACGTTGCCCCGCCCCTGGGGTAGACAACCTTCATTAGAAAACCAACGTCGTTAAAACTATAAAGAACATCCCATAATGTCTGTGAATAGTGACCTTGTGTATATATATATAAAACATTGTTTTTACACAATGACCCCCAAAGCAAGCCCCCACTTCCACCACTGACCCCTGCAGTGGTCATGGAGGGGCTGAGACCTGGTCAGAAGGCACCAGAGCAGAACACAAGCAGCACATCCCATAAACTCAGTGAAGAAAGAGCATGGACATGTTGGGTTAACAGATTTGAAGGAGCTCAGGGGGGTGTGTTCCTGAAGCCGGACTGAGTTCTGAATATCATTCCATGACCCGGGGAGCAGCGTCGGACAAAGCTGTTCTGGATCAGGACCAGAGAGAAGAAGTCCCTCAGAGGAGAGCTTACTCAGGATGGGTTACAGCTGAAGACCAGCCCGTGCTTCTGAGAGTCCAGCTCACAGTCATGGGTCCTGTACGTGGAGAGCACTGGGATAAACTGTGTCCAGAATGTGGAGGGTTCAAGTACAGAACGTCCCCATCGTCCAGGGCCGGGAGGAAGAAGGTCTACACTAGTCTTTTCCTCACATCAGGTTTGTTTCTGTAGTGAAAGCCCAGCAGAGCTTTCAGCTTTTTCAGCAGGTGTTCGACCCACACACCCACATGTTTATAGCATCATGCAGCTGGGAGCGAGCTCTGCCAAAGGTCATACACTGAAGCTGATGGAGAGCAGTCTGAAGCTGATGGAGAGCAGTCTGAAGCTGATGGAGAGCAGTCTGAAGCTGATGGAGAGCAGTCTGAAGCTGATGGAGAGCAGTCTGAAGCTGATGGAGAGCAGTCTGAAGCTGATGGAGAGCAGTCTGAAGCTGATGGAGAGCAGTCTGAAGCTGATGGAGAGCAGTCTGAAGCTGGTGGAGAGCAGTCTGAAGCTGATGGAGAGCAGTCTGAAGCTGATGGAGAGCAGTCTGAAGCTGATGGAGAGCAGTCTGAAGCTGATGGAGAGCTGATGGAGAGCAGTCTGAAGCTGATGGAGAGAAAGCTGAAGCTGATGGAGAGCAGTCTGAAGCTGATGGAGAGCAGTCTGAAGCTGATGGAGAGCAGTCTGAAGCTGATGGAGAACAGTCTGAAGCTCATTTACTGCAGGACTGATGGAGGAAGAGCAGATGAAGTGAAGAAACATCACAGCAGAGGCAGCTGGATGTTAAAGCTGCTGCTCAGCCTGTGTGACCGGGACTGACCCTGAGTCCGAGCAGCGTTATCAGGGCTGCGGGACATGAGAGACACAGGGGGGTCACTGGTCAGGGCGTCCCACAGAGCGGAGTGCCCTGACCGCCCTGACCGCCCGGGGACACAGGGGTTATCAACACTGGAGGGACTACACTTTGTGAGCGGATTTCGGCCCATGTGGACGAGGCGCTGAATCCAAAACACATTGGCTTTGCTCCGTCAGGTCATTTTATTGTCTGGTCTCTCTGTCCACGGGATGGGGAGACGGGGGCAGGTGTTTTGGTCCAGCAGGTCTACAATCGAGCATGTGTTGGTGACACTTGTTGACAGCGAAGTACAGGCACTTTGATGATTTGGCAGCCTGTGTAAGTTCACTTAGAAATGCCAGAAAGTATGACAGGAGAATGTGGTGTAAAGCGGCTCCTGGGCCTGAGCTGCTGCAACATCCTCTGGTTTGAACAGAACCACAGGAAAGTCAAAATCATGAGCCTGATGGACGACAGAGATGGAACCTTCATGTTCTATTCAAATATGTTTCATGTGAAAACTACTGAAAAAATAAAGCAGCTCCCAAAATAAAATAAAAATGTTATTTAATCCAATTTAACGGAAATCAATTGTTTTTAAATTGACCTGAGCGGATTGAGAACAATGACCAGATTCAGATTCTGCAAACACAAACACAACAGATGAGGGAACATCTGAATCATCAAAAGGACCTAACGGGAAACCTGTATTTTTGACAAACTCGTGCAGTGAAAAGATTTGGGTAAAGTCAATATTTTCAAAAAATATATAGATTTAATGCCCATTTCAATCAGATTCAGACATTTAATGCTGTCATTTTGGCACAATTGGTTCAATGACTTTTCATACTTTTAAATGCCCCGGGGTACAAGCAGATTCTGAGATCAAAACTATGACTAAAATCTCTATAGATACATATATATTTGGAATAATGAGAGGCATGTGGACTTCAGGGACAGTTTGAAAGAGCCTGCACTGTGCAGGGAGAACAAACATGGAGCTCTCCCTAACATCTAACCGCCCTCTGAAATGATCTCCCTGTAGTGGCCGATCCCCATGTTGAGAACCAATGTTCTGAGAAATACTTTCAATAAAGTGAAGTGTCTGAATGAGCACAAGTGAAGAACGTACTGCTCACTGAACGTGCATATGACATGATAATGTCTGCTGTCAGTAATAATCATCATTTTATTTCAGTGAAGCAGCAAATTATGCAGAAATGTTGGTAAGAAAAGGTATTTGTGTTTGAAGTTACTGACAGGAAGTGACATAGGTGAAGGTAAAGTGAACTGGGGAACCGGCCTCCTTGAGCTGTGACATCAGCTCCAGTTGGTTTGTGTTCATGTGCTTTTGTCACAGGTTAGTTTAGCTCAGTGAATCACTTAAACATGGTAATAGCATCTCAGAAGCTACACGGAAGTTTGTGCGTTTAAAAAACAAAACAAAAAAATCACTTATTTACTTTTTGCTCTTAAAAAGTAACTAGTAACTAAACTGCAGTTTAGTTACTCCGAGGATGACGACAGCTCTCATTAAACTCGTGTCAAGTGTCAGTGTTTCACTGAAAAGCTCGCATTAGCCGATACATCAGCTGATTTCCAGTCTGGTGCAGAAGTGGGAAGCTTGTTCTGACACCAGTCGTTTGTCCCGCCTGAGCTGCGTTCATGAGCAAGAGGGGAAAACGTTTTCCCCAGTTCAAGAGGAGCACATGAACGCAGCATTTGACACAACATGGTCAGCACGGCAACAGTTTCAAATGGTTTACCTCTATCTATGTCACTTCCTGTCAGTGTCCAATAAGGAAGTGAATGTACAAACGTCACAAAAAATGGTCAAACTGAAAAAAACTAGCTACAATTTTTTGCAAAATCTTTAATATGTTAAAGGGATATTTCAGGATTCTTGACATAGTATAGTATATAGTATATAGTATATAGTATAGGGCCTCATTTCCTAGTTATCCAGAGTGTAGCTGATTTCTGGAGATATTTTTTTTTGTGCTATTCATGCAGTTCTTTTGAAGTGTTACATGGCGCTAGGCTAGTGCTAGGCTAGCGCATTTCTATGGTATCAGCAAATCACTTATAACACCAGACTTCTGTGTCCATAGAATCATTTTTGGAATATAACTGACCTGCATCACATGAACGATTGCATTTTGAGGGACTATTTTCTAGCAGATCACTCCGCCGCTGCGTAGCTCAGTGTTTCCCAACCAGGGGTACGGAGACCAGAGCAGGGGGGGACTTGGAATTATTTCAGATAAAAAAAGGTGAAACTGAATAGAATTTCAATATGAATTTCAAAGGAAAGTTAGTTTTAATTATGTTTTTCAGTAAATGGTTTCATTTTGAGAGTATTTTAGCTTTTTCTTTTTAACACAACACACTGTTAAATACTAAATATTAATTTAGTTGGTCACTTTGTAATAATATTGGCAAAATCCTCAAGGTAGGGGTTACTCAGGGTATAAATCCACAACTCAAGGTGTACACGAGGCAAAAGAGAAACCACATACAACCACGAAGCTGATGCTGCTCAAATATAAGGTCTTTTAAATGCAAAATGGTTAAAATGACTCTATGGACACAGACATTTATATGGTCAGTCTGGTGTTATAATTGATTTGCCTCAGGTGCTCTGTGGAGCGGGCCACACTGTTTTTAATGCAGGCTAGCTGATAGCATAGACATGCACTAGCCTAGCACCACAAAACTCTTCAAATATAAGAACTGCTTGAATTAGAAAAAAAATATCTCCAGAAATCAGCAACACTCTGGATAACTAGGAGGTGAGGCCCTATGTCAAAAATCCTGAACTATCCCTTTAACCATGTTTTAGCTGAAATGTTGTCTAATGTGTCATATGCACTTTAAGTCTTTCGTTAACTATAGTGTGTGTTATTGTGGTGTCTTAATCATGCAAAGTCCACACAGAGTTCAGTGACCTCTGGTTCAATATTGACCGTGCCAACACCTGAAACCACTCAAAGGTCAATAAAACGTGGCGATGTGTTCAAGTTTTCATTTCGACAACAACACAAAGAAGAAGACGCCAGGCCGAGGTCCAGACGTTTATTTCAGAAGCTCCACACAGAAACAGACCTGAACCTGAACGTGCGTCGGTCTTTAGGCCAAAAAATGTCCAACAAGCGCAGGGACGTTTTGAAATAATGGTCAGAAAACTTAGGAGAGAAAAGAGGAGCCAACTGAATTGTGGCGCTTGTGTCACATTTTAGCCTAAGCCGCTCTGCTTTAGTCACAAAACACAAAGCAGATCAAACATCACGTGGAGGAGCATCTGCTGAGCTGCAGTTCAATAAGAAAACATTTTCGACCTGTAACTGGAGCAGTATTTCCGGTCTGAAGCTTGTGTTCACATCCAAGACTTTAAAGCCACACTGTGTCACATTTCACCCGATAAATAGAATAACATCAATCAAAGTATTTTATTTATGTGTGAAAACCTCCCTTTCGTCTTTGCGTGTGTTGAGCGCTTCTCCTCAGACCTTGTAGACTTCGCTGGGGGCGGGACATCACCAGCTTCAACTATCGCCCCGCGGAAACCAGAGCCGGGCATCCAAAAAATGAATATCTAGATTAGTTAATGGATGGACAGATTCATTAAAATATCCCAAAACATAAGACATTTGTCCAGGATTATTTAAATTGCTTCGAGATGTTTCTGACTCCTTTGAAAATTGCAGTTTGACTTTCTTAGTTTAAGTGGGACGACCTCAGGTGACCCAGTGAGAAATGTCCTCAAACCAGCAAAGAAAACATGGTCCGATCAGGGAAAAAGTTGGGATGAGGGAAAACCGCTCAAAACAAGATTCTTTTAACCTCTTACCCCCCGCCTGCACCGCGAGCAGTTTCTCCAGTTCAGCATTACCCAAATCTAAAAGCTTCTTGTGAAAAGCATCAACCTGGGCGACCAATTTCAGCATCACCGACCTCCAGCCAATGGCCACACCTCCGGCTCAGCCCATCAGCGCAGAGCCGCACCTCCGTGGCAGCCAATCACCGCCCTCGGTCCTGCTTTTCGCTTCCCAGCTGTGTTGCGACCCGCCTCCACCCCATTTCCGCCTCTTCCATCCATGGCTTCTGCCTGCGGCATCTTCACGGGTCTGTCATACCACCACCAGTGTCCAGGCTCTGGGGGAGGACATCCTGAACTCCAACCTGTCCAACCATACTGACTGACTGTTTTGTAGATCTTAGCTTTCAAATGAGGTGTCACCCTGGCCTTGTAGGCGAGAAGCTTTAGATTTGGGTAAAAATGCACTTGGTTGAAGTGTGTTTTTTGGTAGTGAGGCAGAAGAAAGGTGACACAGTGTATTAGAGTTCTTACATGAAACACGAGCTCCACTAAACCAGTAACACGCAGGGGCGGACTGGGACTGAAAAACAGCCCTGGACTCTGGTCAGCCTGGCCCAAATTAGCGTAAATGCGACACTTCCACAAATACATATGTTAACCTCTTACCTTAACCGAGAGCATTTTCTCCAGTTCGGCTTTACCCAAATACAAAAGCTTCTTGACTGGAGAGCAACACTGTAACGCCTCATTTGAAAGCTCAAATCTAGAAAAGTGATGGTAACTTTTTGTCACGTTGTCGCTGCATTTTTGTCATGTTTTTGTTGCTTTTTCATTACTTTTTTGTGGCTTTTTGGCCTGTTTTTGTCACTTGTTTTTCGTTTTTTTTTTTTTATGTTGTTGTTTTTTCATCGCTTTTTTCATCGCTTTGTCGTCACGTTTTCGTCACATTTTGTTGTGTTTTTGTCACTTTTTTGTTGCTTTTCCAGCACTTTTTTTTTTTGGATGCTTTTCATTTAACCCCTTGACTCCCACCTGAACCGGGCACATTTTCTCCAGTTTGGCTTTACCAAACTCCAAAAGCTTCTAGAAAAAAAGGTGTGAAAATAGCAACAAAACTGAGACGGAAACAAAGATGGAAATGTGACAAAAAAGTGAGAAAACATTGATGAAAAAGTGACGAAAAATGGACGAAAAAATTGACAAAAAATTGACAAAAAAATGACAAAAATGTGACAAAATGTGACAAAAATTTGATTAAAAAATTACGAAAAAATGACAGAAATGTGACAAAAAATTACAAAAATTGACCAAAAAAGTTACAAAAATGAGTTGAATATCCAACAAAAAAATGATAGGAAAAAAATCTGATGACGTGAGGAATCCTCTCGGTTCAGGCGGGAGTTAAGAGGTTAAGCTTTTAGATTTGGGTAAGCTCGGTTTTGCCCGGGGATAAGGGTAAGGTAAAGTGAGAGGCCATACCGGTGGCCCTAGAGCCGGTGGCCCTTCTGTGCTCTTCCAGAATGGACATATGGCCAGTCCGCCCCTGGTAACACGTGTGTGAGGCGCTGGGACATACACAGTATGTAACTGCAGCTGAAACTAGAGCAGTAGAAAAAAACAAAACAAATCTCCTCGTCCCTGCCCCACCCACAGTAACAAAACCCCCCAGTCATGACCCAATACGAGTGCGTGACCCAGTCTGAGTCCGTCATGCTACAGTCTGTTAGCCGGTTTGATCAACATTAGGCTTTACTCTTTAAGGCGAGACGCTGCAGGTGAACAGAGAAAAGGAAGAGATCAATTTGAAACTTTGGCTGAACATTACAGAAATATGACTAAACTAATTGTTAAACGTTTTCATATTAAAATATTTTATGCATAAAAATGGCCAAATTGCCGATATTTTCACTGACAAACATTTGGACACAAACTGAGCACGGACTGGAACTGAGCAGTGACATCCCTCCTGTCCCGCAGTAACAGAATAAGCCTAACAGAGACGGAGGTCAAAGTTCGTCGTGCCCCCTGGTCAGGTCCTCTCCGTAGTTGGTGGCCTGGCTGCCCACAAACATGTTCCAGTTGGCCAGGATCTCCTTCTTGGTGATCTTCTGATCCTGGACAGGTTAAGAGAGCAGAGAATAACACAAGACCGTAAATCTCATACATTTAACGAGATACCAAACTTTCCCTTTAAGTCATCAGGGGTCTTGAGCTCAGACTGAACATTACCAATCTGTACAACCATTTGTTGTGCTTCTGAATTTAGAACATACAAACTCAGACGGGAGTGTTTTTGTAGTGCCATGTGAGCCAATAATGAATGAATGTAGTAGAATTACTGATACAGTGACGTGCACATGACGCATTCATCTGTGGCTCTCTGTATCTGCTTTTAGGTTCAGGACATCTACAAATGATGCTTCCTCCTCCACCGCACTCATCAGTGTCCAAACAGTGACCGTCTGTTGTATAATTCCCTGGTCTGCCGGACGCTTCTCCTTTCTGTTCAAAAGAAGAACCGTCTGGGCAGCTGCTCACAGCTATGGGTCACTCACGGACCGAGAGGCGGGAGTTCATCGCACCAAGACACGGAAGCGGTCACAGAACTCTTCTACAACATCTTCTGAAGTACCCACTAAACATGGATGTCCTGTGCCCCTCATCCAGCGCCCCCTGCTGTCACAGTTCAACACTGACACGTTTAGATGCATCATACAGAGGATTATACACCAGACATTTTTTTTAAATAGAAAAATATGGTTGGTGCATATCGGTATCAACCTCTATTAGATATATTTCAATGTAAAATACATCAAATTAAATGAAAATATCCTATATATATTGGCCAGGATAGACCCCCTTCATGTCAGTCTCCCAAAAATCCATATTGGTCGGGCCCTGATTGCAATGTCATGTGACTGTGCTCTGTTCTCTCAGCCCGCTGGCCTTTAGTCTAGTTGTTTGAAAAGAGTTCAGAAGTGGTCTGCAGGCCAGGCTTTAGTGGCCCGCGGTACAGAACTGTCAGAAAGGACGGCTTTGCTCCGGGACAGAGATGGAGTGAGGGTGAATACCTTGTTGGTGTCCGTCTCGTGTATCAGGTGCTTGGCCTCGTTGTCAGCGTGGTCCACCTCTCCAGGTAACACCCACTCGGCCACCTCGGCTGCGTCCAGGAAACCGTCCTGCAGCAGAGAGCGGTCAGTACTGCGGAGCGCCTCAGCCCCTGCTCCCGCTCCTGCTCCCGCCCCTGCTCCCGCCCCTGCTCCCGCTCCCGCCCCTGCTCCCGCCCCTGCTCCCGCTCCCGCCCCTGCTCCCGCCCCTGCTCCCGCTCCCGCCCCTGCTCCCGCCCCTGCTCCCGCTCCCGCCCCCGCTCCCGCCCCTGCTCCCGCCCCTGCTCCCGCTCCGGCGTGTGTTTGGCGCTCACGTTACCTTGTTGATGTCTCTGAACTCGCTGAAGTGCTTACGCTCCGTCTGGACCCAGTCGGGCTCACTCTCCCCGTCCTCCTCCGAGTACATGTCGCCTGCAGGGGGCAGCACATGCACAGTTACACACCATTAGGACCGCTCGCATTTCGTCCAGGAGGAGGTTGCCACGGATACTTTGGTGGACCTTGATTTGGAATATTTGTGCTGATTGCGATAATAGGTACAAGTTTATAAGTAAAACGGTGTAGATTAAAGGGATATTTCAGGATTTTTGACATAGGGCCTCATTTCCTAGTTATCCAGAGTGTAGCTGGTACCTGGAGATATTTTTTTTGTAATTCATGCAGTTCTTATGTTTGAAGAGTTTCGTGGTGCTAGGCTTGTGCTAGGCTAACGCATGTCTATGGTATCAGCTAGCCTGCATTAATAACAGTGTGACCCGCTCCACAGAGCACCTGAGGCAAATCACTTATAACACCAGACTGACCATATAAATGTCTGTAATTTTTGGAATATAACTGACCTGCATCACATGAATGATCGCATTTTGACTATTTTCTAGCAGATCACTCCGCCGCTGCGCAGCTTCTACAACCACGAAGCTGATGCTGCTCAAATATAAGGTATTTTAAATGCAAAATGGATAAAATGATTCTATGGACACAGACATTTATATGGTTAGTCTGGTGTTATAAGTGATTTGCCTCAGGTGCTCTGTGGAGCGGGTCACACTGTTTTTAATGCAGGCTAGCTGACATCGTAGAAATGCGCTAGCCTAGCACTAGCCTAGCGCCACAAAACTCTTCAAACATAAGAACTGTATGAATTACAAAATAATATCTCCAGGTATCAGCAACACTCTGGATAACTAGGAGATGAGGCCCTATGTCAAACATCCTGAAATATCCCTTTCAGACTTGGACATTTAGGGAGACCCCATTAGGGCCAGCTCAGAACTCACCAATATACTCCTGCATGTCCACCTTCCCATCTCCGTTCTTGTCAATGTCCTCCATGGTTTCCTGAAAGACACACATTGACCTATTGTCCACATGTTTCAAAATGACAGTTACATATTTAACCTGGTTGGACCCTCCTGTCACCTGTCGGTCAGTGCCAGGACCAGCCGATCACTCGATTACGTGAAGCCTTATGGCAACACAGTGGCTTAGCCTTCAAATGCTTCAAAACATAACACTTTTGTTTAGGCTTCTTTAATTGTTTAACTGTTTGATTTTAGAGCAGGAGTGTCCAAACTTTTCTCCTCCTCGTATATGGTGTGGAGGGCCACACACCGGTGGTCATATACAACACATCTATCCTTAAAGTGATAGTCTGGAAGTCTAAATGTTTCACAAATTTTATAAAATGTGCAAAATTGACCACCTCGTCTTGCATTTTGATGTGAAGTAAGTAATAATGTGTATGTGTATTATTTTTTGTAAAGTGAACCAGCCTGTCAGGTCCAATCAGGAGGAGAGGGGGAGGAGCTTGATCGTTTACTTTTGAAAAGTCTGTTCCTGCTCTCCTCATTTAGGCTTTCGAGGAAATTGATTGTTTGCGTTCAAATTTCACTCTATCTCTCCTCACTTTGCAAACTTACAGACTATCACTTTAAAACAGTGATAGTGACATACTAGTGTGTGGTGGTCCCTGTGTGGCTGTACCTGTATGACCACGTCCCTCATGTAGTCGTACTCCTCAGGGTGCAGGAAGGCGGTGAACTCCTCCCGCGTGGCGATACCATCCTGATCCCTGTCCGCAACTCTGAAGCGCCTCTCGTCCCGGGACAGCATGGCCTTGTACGTGCTCTTATCGTCCACGTCGTCGAACTCCTCACCTGCACATATGTACACACAGGTTTCAGTTATGAGAGCCATTGTTTTTTGAAACTAATGTCTTATAATACCGCTTCCTAAACGACTCTATTTTGTAATGCGTGTTGATCAGCCTGGTCTACCAGCACTGCACATGATCTTCAGTTTGTTGTGCACATGATCATTTGGTCACATGATTTAAAAAGGTGATCATGCACCTGGTTTCTCTTTTTGATTTGCCTTGGCACCATTTTTTTCAATTGCAAAATATACTTGTTTATAGTAAAATAACAAAAAAAATGAAGGGGGGACAGCAGATAAGACTCTAAAATCATCAGTTTATCAGCTGAAAAAAAGTTGGTTTGGCCTTAAATACTAAGAACTAAATCCTTGTAGTCCCTGTGAGGGAAATGTGAGCGTCCATGGGATGATAAGGGTCTCTTCACATAACTTTCTCTGAAACGTTTGTTCCAGAATGCGAGGAAAAGGAAAGGTGGATCGGAATGGGAGTCCACCTGCAGAGAGTGTTACTGAGAGCTCAAAGAAAGAAGGCTCCAAAACCGAAACTAAGCCATCAACAACAGTATTAGCAGATGCTATTAGCATGCTATTGCTATCGGTTCTCCAGCAGCCACACCCGTCTTCTTTAGAGAAAGAAATGCCACATGTTTTGTGTCCGGTGTCAGCTGTTCAGGTCAGGTTTTGCAAATTGCGAACATTTGGACCAGTGTAAGATTTCCAACAATCATATCAATCCATGAGTAATGACATGTGTGTATGACATTAAAGGGACACTTTCATGGGAAATGTTCACAACTTAATGTAGCTATGAGCGGTGACGATGATCTGTGATGGGGGAGCTCTAAGCTCAAGTGACTAAGTTCTGATTTAAACTATAGGTGGTGCTACTGTCCTTATCCAGGTACAGCAGTAGGTGGTGTTCTTACCCAGGTAGAAGCCGTAGGTGGTGTTCTTACCCTGGTAGAAGCAGTAGGTGGTGTTCTTACCCAGGTAGAAGCAGTAGGTGGTGTTCTTACCCAGGTAGAAGCAGTAGGTGGTGTTCTTACCCAGGTAGAAGCTGTAGGTGGTGATCTTACCCAGGTAGAAGCAGTAGGTGGTGTTCTTACCCAGGTAGAAGCCGTAGGTGGTGTCTTTACCCAGGTAGAAGCTGTAGGTGGTGTTCTTACCCAGGTAGAAGCTGTAGGTGGTGTTCTTACCCAGGTAGAAGCAGTAGGTGGTGTTCTTACCCAGGTAGAAGCTGTAGGTGGTGATCTTACCCAGGTAGAAGCAGTAGGTGGTGTTCTTACCCAGGTAGAAGCCGTAGGTGGTGTCTTTACCCAGGTAGAAGCTGTAGGTGGTGTTCTTACCCAGGTAGAAGCCGTAGGTGGTGTTCTTACCCAGCTGTAGGTGGTGTTCTTAACCAGCTGTAGGTGGTGTTCTTACCCAGGTAGAAGCATTAGGGGGTGTTCTTACCCAGGTAGAAGCATTAGGGGGTGTTCTTACCCAGGTAGAAGCATTAGGGGGTGTTCTTACTCAGGTAGAAGCATTAGGGGGTGTTCTTACCCAGGTAGAAGCATTAGGGGGTGTTCTTACCCAGGTAGAAGCATTAGGGGGTGTTCTTACCCAGGTAGAAGCATTAGGGGGTGTTCTTACTCAGGTAGAAGCCATAGGTGGTGTTCTTACCCAGGTAGAAGCCGTAGGTGATGTTCTTACCCAGGTAGAAGCCGTAGGTGGTGTTCTTACCCAGGTAGAAGCCGTAGGTGGTGTTCTTGTACTCCTCCCAGGCGATCTTGCCGTCCTGGTTCTTGTCGTAGTCGTTCCAGTGCTTGTTGACGTTCTCCTGGATGTACCTCCTCTGCCGGTGCTTGATCCACTGGTGCAGCTCCGTGTGGTCGATGAAGCCGTCTTTGTTGGTGTCGATCCGGTCCACGATCTTCCTGTGGGAACAGAAGGCCAGTTACAGAACACACCCGTGCACTGCTCAGGTTTGGAGATGTCCGATAATCTCTCAGGACTCCTAATAATATTACATTTACTCTACTCAGAGGAATCTGTTATTATTTTAGAGCTAAGATCATTGACTGTATGTTAAATACTGGTTTAAAGTAGTATAATATAGCAAATAATTGTTCATGTTCTTCAATAATCCATTTTTTACAATGTACTTATTTTGTAGACAAGATTTGTGATCTTCTGTTCAGTGTTTTGTTTCTGTTCTGAACCCTAAACCAAAGTGTCATTTTAGGGATCGGGGCTGTTAGTGGAACCCACCCCAGGCGCTCTTTGCTCTCCTCGGGGGTCAGCTGGTCGAAGGTCTTGGCCTCCTCTTTACCCAGGAAGGCCTCGTGGTCATACTGGAAGCCGTGGGCGTCGTCGTGCTCGTGGTCACTCAGGTGCGGCTGATGGTGGACGCGCTTCTCCTGAGCCGGCACCGCCCACGAGGCGGCGATGAGCACGCACACGACGCCGACCAACCTCAACATCTTCATCTGTGGAGCAGGACACACAGGAGGAGACAGAGGGTCATCCACCAGGACACACAGGAGGAGACAGAGGGTGATCCACCAGGACACACAGGAGGAGACAGAGGGTTATCCACCAGGACACACAGGTGCAGGAGACAGAGGGTTATCCACCAGGACACACAGGAGGAGACAGAGGGTTATCCACCAGGACACACAGGTGCAGGAGACAGAGGGTTATCCACCAGGACACACAGGAAGAGACAGAGGGTGATCCACCAGGACACACAGGAGGAGACAGAGGGTCATCCACCAGGACACACAGGAGGAGACAGAGGGTCATCCACCAGGACACACAGGAGGAGACAGAGGGTGATCCACCAGGACACACAGGAGGAGACAGAGGGTCATCCACCAGGACACACAGGAGGAGACAGAGGGTCATCCACCAGGACACACAGGAGGAGACAGAGGGTCATCCACCAGGACACACAGGAGGAGACAGAGGGTGATCCACCAGGACACACAGGAGGAGACAGAGGGTCATCCACCAGGACACACAGGAGGAGGAGACAGAGGGTTATCCACCAGGACACACAGGAGGAGACAGAGGGTTATCCACCAGGATACACAGGAGGAGACAGAGGGTCATCCACCAGGACACACAGGAGGAAGAGACAGAGGGTGATCCACCAGGACACACAGGAGGAGGAGACAGAGGGTGATCCACCAGGACACACAGGAGGAAGAGACAGAGGGTGATCCACCAGGACACACAGGAGGAGACAGAGGGTCATCCACCAGGACACACAGGAGGAGACAGAGGGTCATCCACCAGGACACACAGGAGGAGGAGACAGAGGGTCATCCACCAGGACACACAGGAGGAGACAGAGGGTCATCCACCAGGACACACAGGAGGAGACAGAGGGTCATCCACCAGGACACACAGGAGGAGACAGAGGGTGATCCACCAGGACACACAGGAGGAGACAGAGGGTTATCCACCAGGACACACAGGAGGAGACAGAGGGTTATCCACCAGGACACACAGGAGGAGGAGACAGAGGGTTATCCACCAGGACACACAGGAGGAGGAGACAGAGGGTCATCCACCAGGACACACAGGAGGAGGAGACAGAGGGTGATCCACCAGGACACACAGGAGGAGACAGAGGGTGATCCACCAGGACACACAGGAGGAGACAGAGGGTGATCCACCAGGACACACAGGAGGAGACAGAGGGTTATCCACCAGGACACACAGGAGGAGACAGAGGGTGATCCACCAGGACACACAGGAGGAGACAGAGGGTTATCCACCAGGACACACAGGAGGAGACAGAGGGTTATCCACCAGGACACACAGGAGGAGACAGAGGGTTATCCACCAGGACACACAGGAGGAGACAGAGGGTCATCCACCAGGACACACAGGAGGAGGAGACAGAGAGTTATCCACCAGGACACACAGGAGGAGACAGAGGGTGATCCACCAGGACACACAGGAGGAGACAGAGGGTGATCCACCAGGACACACAGGAGGAGACAGAGGGTTATCCACCAGGACACACAGGAGGAGACAGAGGGTTATCCACCAGGACACACAGGAGGAGACAGAGGGTGATCCACCAGGACACACAGGAGGAGACAGAGGGTTATCCACCAGGACACACAGGAGGAGACAGAGGGTGATCCACCAGGACACACAGGAGGAGACAGAGGGTCATCCACCAGGACACACAGGAGGAGACAGAGGGTGATCCACCAAGACTCACAGGAGGAGACAGAGGGTGATCCACCAGGACACACAGGAGGAGACAGAGGGTTATCCACCAGGACACACAGGAGGAGGAGACAGAGGGTGATCCACCAGGACACACAGGAGGAGACAGAGGGTGATCCACCAGGACACACAGGAGGAGACAGAGGGTCATCCACCAGGACACACAGGAGGAGGAGACAGAGGGTCATCCACCAGGACACACAGGTGGAGGAGACAGAGGGTTATCCACCAGGACACACAGGAGGAGACAGAGGGTTAAGCTCTGTTGTGCCTCACTTTTCATGATAAAGATTTAAAAACTCCTTATGTCACAGTTTAAACACATGTGCACGGTGCGGCCTGTGATCTGCTTCTCCACATGTTTTTAATCATACACTGCATTTATACATGAATTAGGGGCTGGGACAAAATATCGGATCGCAATACTTCTTGCTGCAATACCAAGTATCAATACTTTATCAAGAATCGCAATACTTTCAATACTTGTTTGGAGCATTTTTATCAAACACTTTTGTTTTTCCAGTAAAAGTTACACAGCACTTTGTTACATTTTGTGTTAATGCACTTTTCAAACTTAAATGTCAAATGGCATTTGGTTTATAAACTTCAGACACATGAGCATTTCCTTTTTACACAGGTAAACATATTACTAACCATAGTTACTCACTGAATTGCAATACGTATTAGAATGACCCGAGTATCGGATTGTGACAAAACTGGATCGTCCAAACCCCAAATATAATACAAATCAATGTGAACGTATTCTAAGTATTCAAAATACAGTATTCTGAGTGGACAAAGTAGCGGAATACGTTACAAAATACATTGTGAGTGGAGTATTCTTCCCGACAATGAGTGTCTTGCCCAAGGACACAACAACAGTGTAAACGTGTGGGACTCTTTTTTCACCCAAACAAAAAGCTGAAGCAAACTTGTACCAGTGAAGATGCATTTACAAGTTTATACAAGTATAGCAAACATTACCACATGAAACAGGACACAGTGGAAGTAGCACTAATGTTTTAAACGCAAAACCTCAGAGACTTGGAACTCTCATAAAAAGTGCCTCTCGCTCCTGCTCCGAAGCATCTCCCTCCTCTGCGGTCCTAACACGTCACGGCCGAGATAACGGACTGTCCCCGAGTTTCGCTTCAGAAGTCCCACAGTGGTAACCCAGTGAGATGCCACAGGGTCAGAACGAGCCGGACCCGCGGGGAAACTTACCGTGAGAGAGAGTTCTCCGGTGGGCGCGGGTTCGGGGCTGTGGTTCGGGCGGCAGTGATTCCTCTGAGCTGGCACTGCGGAGGTTTATATAGCAGACGGGGAGGGGGCGGGAACACAGCCTGGCAGCCAATCACCGACAGGCCACAGCAGCCCTCTGACCAATAGGAGCGACGTAACACGAGAAAGAAGAACCCCTATTGGCTGAGGAGCGCCACGTTGTCACGCGCACGGCCCAGACTTCAGAAAAGTCCAAGATGTTTACGGGGGATTTGTCTCCATCTTAGTTTTATGCAGCTTTTAGATGATTCAGATCGATTCCTTAGAAACTTTTATTAATACAATGAATTAGAATTCATGTGTAGTTAGCACTAGTAAAAAAGAAAAAAAGAAAAAAGAAATGACAGAAAAGATTATAAGCTATTTCCATTATTATTGTTATGAACATAATAATAAAGCATATACAAAGTTGGTTAAAGGGAATGTATAAAATAGCCCACTAAAAGGAGAGGCAGTTTGGGTCACTCCTCCCGGACACATGATGTAATCTCACTAATATCACATGAAATGACGGCAGAATATCAGGTATAGAAAAGCTTTTGAGACAATTATTAATGACAATCCAGAGGCGGGTAGTACTCAGGTGCAGCAGGTACACAAATGCACGGTTCTGATTCAGTTCTGAGAAGTGCGATCCGTGCATCCATAACACCTCCAGCTCTGTCCCTCAGACAGGAAAGACTTGGCCCTGGTCACTGCGCTGGTTACGGCCCAACTCCCTGTGCAACGTGCGCTGTGTCTGGGTCGGGGGAAAAGGGGTTCGCGGACCACTAGGGGGCGATGGCGGACCACCAGTGGACCACACTTTGAGAATGACTGCTTTAGAGGACGATGTAAGACTGTCACAAGGCTCTGCACTTAAAGGAATAGTTCCCCAGTTTTCCACACTGAGATATGTTCTTACCTGAGCTTAGACGAGTTGATGTGTACCTGTCTGGTCTTTGTGCGTGCCCTCAGTCGCGCAAAACGACGCAAGATGTTGTTAGCGTTTGACCTCTCCCAATGTATTCCCTTAGCTCCAAACGGGGTGAAGTTGGAGGCTTCCACGCTCTTCCACGGGCACAAAGACCAGACAGGTACGGATCAACTCGTCTAAGCTCAGGTAAGAACAGATCTCAACATGGAAAAACGGTGAACTAATTCTTTAAGTTTAGCACAAATACAAATAAATGATGCAAAGGTACTACAGCCTACACTTAAAACATTTGGTTTGTCAATATCATGACATGGATATTTTTGTCCATGTCAAAAATATGTTAAATAACATCAGTCCTGTTGATGTTCCTGTGCTCCAGAACCCAGGCACCTCCTCACCTTCTCTCTCCTCCTCTCCCTTCTCTCTCCTCCTCACCTTCTCTCTCCTCCTCATCTCCTCCTCACCTTCTCTCTCCTCCTCTCCCCTCTGTCTCCTCAGCTCTGCTCACTCTGCTCTGGCCCTGGTCTACGCTCAGCCCTGACTTAGTCTGAATAATACAGCTCACTTTCAGAACTTTTTATGGCGCGACAAACAGAACCGCTAAAGTGACTGACTTCTTACCACTGACTTTGTCCAGACGTCCTCGCCCCTTTTAATAATCCCATCATGTCGCACTGGCTCGTTCATAAAGTGATCAAATGTACAGTTGACTTTACTCCCGTGTCTCACAGAGATGGGCTGTACCATCTTCTCTAACGGGGGAAACACGGGGACAGGCTATTTAAAGAGTTCAAACATCAAATAAACAGAAATACAATCAAAAGAACCTGCATTGCAGGCTCTTCATCTTGTTTTACAAATATTTCTTTCAAATCCAGATAGACGCGCGCGGAGTCAGGAACGCGCCGTGCGTCGGTGCCATGGCAACAAGAACGACTATTTAAAGAGCGACTTGACCACAATCTTTCTTTTCACTTCGACCCTGGAGTGGAGATTACACGTGAGGTTTGTATCTTCATTTCTTAATAAGTCCATGTCAATTCTTGGTCAAAAACACATTGAAAACACTTTCTAACACTTTGTTTCTGTGGCCGTGTGTGTGTCTTTGCAGATTTACGAACTACTGAGCGATGGCGCCTTCGCATCTGGAGCTGCGGTTCCCTCTCCTGGGTAAGTATCTTTACAATATGTTATTGTAAATCAACAGATATCGCTAAAATAGCTGCGATGTTCAATGTTAGTAACAGTTGTGTCCGTGTGAAGCAATGTGGGCCTTTAGCTCAGGCCACTTTTACATAGTTAGCAACTTTCACTCGACGATTTCTTTTTCGGGCCTGGTTATTCCCTGATAAAAACGGCTTAAATGTATCAGTAGGGGTCCTAAGTTAAACGTTATCAAGGAATTTGTGGAAAACTACGGTAGTTTAGTTTCTGGACGTCTTGTTCTGGTCAAAAGTGATCAAGTTGATGAACTAGTCAAGTTTACAGCGACTACTTAGTTGGTAACTTTCACTCGATGACTTTTTTTTGGGCATGGTTAAAACCTGATTAAAATGGCTTCAGTCCATAAGTAGTATCACAGATATGTTAGAACTCAAATGCAACGCAGGATGGAGTAAGGTTAAACTGAAAATATCTTTAACAGGCACCAACCCAAAACAAAGACAGGTATCTTAAATTCTCCCAAACAGGACTTCTTTATTAGAAGACAGGAAAATAAAACAGATTTCTTTACAATCAGAAACTCTCAATAATATCACAGAGCTTGTGTGTCTCTCTTGACAGGTCGACAATCTAGCAAGAGACTGACTGAACTGAGGGAGTATATATACTCTCCCCCGAATTGACGAGGAAATGGGGAGCAGCTGTGGAGAGCAGGAACAGGCACAATCCAGGAGCAGGGAGTGAATCAGGAGGTAAACAATGACTAAATAAGCAGAATATGACAAGTAGGAGTCTTACGTAAAACATTATCAAGGAATTTGTTGGAAAACAAAGGTTTAGTTTCTGGGAGTCCAAATTGATGGATGTTTTATGTCAGCTTTCCAGCCCAACATTCTAAAGTGGCAGATTTGTTTCAGAAATGCATTGGCGAGTTTTAAAAAGTGGATCAATATTGCGTCAATTGACACTTTTAGGTTGAGATGGTGCTGTCAGGTGCCCTGGGAACTTACGCAAAAGAGATACCAGACTGAGGTCAGTCATATTTAACTTACTTACTGTCATAGTTTTAAAGTTTCTTTATTAAGAAATAATGTTTTCATATTCATTATTTTATTCTTAATTAGTTTTATTTTCACTTGATTTGATTATATCTATTTTTTTTATTCCTATATACTGTGGATTTGATGTGCAGCACTTTGGAAAGGCTTGTTTCTAACATGTGCCTTGTAAATAAAGTGGATTGAATGAATATGAACTGGTGAATAGTTCATCGGACACCGATCCGTTTGAGGTAGATGGTTTTCCTTTGTTTTTTCCACTGTCTTCTGATGAAGAGGAGGAAGACGAGGAAGACTCTGCGGACTCTGGCGAAGAGGAGGAAGACACGGATTCTGGCGACAGCAGTCTCTCGGAGGAAGAGGAAGGTGAAGAAGAGTTTTGGGCTGGCTGGCGGGCCCCTCCTGACCCCTGCCCCACAGCAGCGAGCAGAGAGCCCGTCTCCAGCCTTCAGCGCCCTGCAGAGGATGTTCACCGTCAGGACCTGGGTCAGCTCTCTCCCCCTGCACCCTCCTGTCCCATCCTGGATGTGTCTTCAGGCCCTGCTCTGGACTTTCTGCCCCTCGGCAGATCCAAGCGCAGCAGGGATGAAGATGACGAAGACGAGGACAACCACTTCAAGCGCCCGCGTCTTTCCTCCTAAGAAAACGTCCAGGGACTTGACCTGCGAGTTACTTGAACTAGCCCCACGTGCTCCAGGACCCAGAGTCCGACAAGGAGAAGTTTTAGCCTCCGAGCTCTGGGCCTGGAAACGTCATATCGACTTTTACCACCTTCCTCATCACGCCTTATAACCTGTATATAGTCTTTACTTAGCTGTAGGTGTGTGAGCTTCAAAAACAAAAAGACCCCAAAAATCTTTCTTGTAGTAGTAACAGCAGTATTTCTGTGTGTGTCAAAAGCAAAAAGGCCGTGCGCCTTAACTAGTTCTACTCTGGGCCTTAACTAGTTCTATATTTTCTTTTGTGTAAATATTCCACTTCATGTCTATATTGGCTGTGTTTAAAGTGAACGTTTGGATCAGGAGGTCTGGGTTTGTTGACGAGCTGGTCGGACAATCCCTGCTCTCCTGCTGCTGGCAGTGCACACTGTCATTGTGTCCTTGGGCAAGACACTTGGCCCGCCTTGCCTCCAGTGTGGATGTGTGGGTGGACAGAGTGACTGGGTGAATGGCTGACTGCTGTACTGTGAGGTAAGTGTGAGGTAAGTGTGATAAACTGTAACGCAGAGATTTGGGTTTGTCCATGAACTCATCAGCTTGTGGGACACTCCCTCCTTCCCCGTTTCTCTTGTTTTTCAATGTACTGTGTCATAAAAGGATTTGACTGGCCTCTTTGCACTTGATTTTGGTTTGTCAAAAATACAAAAACTATTTTCAAAGGTGTGAAACGTGTAGAGAAAGGGCTTATTATCGTTCATAAAAATAGAATCATCAAATGTTGTTTTAAAATCAAAACTGCTGCTGGTTTTCATCTAACGCTACTCTATTAAAGGGAAAAAAGAAGTGTGTTTTCCTTGGTAGGGTGTGTGTGTTTTTGTTTTGTTTGCAGGAAACATGGAGCCGTCCACATCCAGGAGTGAACATCGCACCAGCAGAGGGCGTCCTGACCCAACACCACACACACACAGCTCCAGAGGGAGTGGGACCTGTGGTTTCTCAGGAGGAGCTGCTCTTGGTAAATTTACACTTACAGCATATAGCGCTTTGCATCAGGGAACCACTCACCCCTTTACACTCTCATTCATGCTCCGATGTGTGCAGGTACCCAACCACAGTGTGCACCTGCAGGAGCCCCTGACCTTCTGATCATGGGACGACCCGTTGTCTTCCTCTCTTGTTGGAAGTGGCAGGTCACTGGAGTTCACAAAGAGGAGCTCCAGCTGAGGTGAGCCGGTGCTGCAGCGGCGTCCTCCTGACTGTGCAGCACCATGGAGCACCGAGGTGATCAACAAACTGACACAAACATGCTTGATCTGTGTTGTCTTTTTTGTTCACACTTTATTTAGAAAGTATTGGGAAGTTTGAATAATCGACCTTTGCTGTGAGTGCAGAGAGGCTGCCCAAATGAGGGACAGGGGAGTTTTTTTGTGTTTTGCTTCAGCTGCACCACTGTCTGTTGAGTCTCTCTCAGTGAGTAGTTTAAAATAGTTTGTGTGATGGCCCTTTGAAGCGCGATTTGAAGTTTCTGAACATTCAAACTGTATTTTCAGCACATGTTGGCTCAGTAGGGCAAATATCTAAAAACAATAAAATAAATAATACTTATTATTGGGGAGAGAAAAAACTGGTCTTGAGAAGGGCACTTAAAGGGCACAGGGCAAAGGGGCAGGTGCTTAAGCACCACCTGGGCTCTATCTGTGCACGTCCCTGGGTCAAGTTATGTTTTGACATAGGAGGCCTTCTTTGAGCTGCTTCAAAATTCTTAAATCCTTTAAACTTGTGAGTTTTTGGACAGTTTCTGCTTGGATTTCTTTGCAGGATGTCAGAATAACCTCCCAGAGCTGCTGTTTGGATGAAAACTGCCTCCCACCCTCATAGAAGTTTTTTTTGTTGAGGCTCCAAAGGTTCTCAATAGGGTTGAGGTCAGGGGAGGAGGGGGTCCACATCATGAGTTTCTCTCCTTTTATGCCCATAGCAGCCAGTGATGCAGAGGTTTTCTTTACAGCAGGACATGGTGCGTTGTCATGCATGAAGAGGATTTTGTTCGGGAAAACACGGCTCTTCTTTTGTAGCATAGAAGACAGTGGTCAGTCAGAGAGGGGTCACTTTCACACCTTCAGGGATCCTAAAGGAGCCGACCAGCTCTCTCCTCATGATTCTGACCCAAAACATGACTCCGCCCCCTCCTTACTGACGTCACAGCCTTGCTGGGAGTTTAGGTGAGGCCGGATAGAAGGTTTATGCACAACTGCAGCCTCTGGAGGGTCCGACACCTTGATGTTCGGGAGACTCCAGAGGCACCAGCAACCTGTCTGCTGCTTTGTAGCATCTGTTCTCTTAATCTGATGTGTTTGTCTGGTAGAAACCGTCCTCATTGTGCCTTTATCTGTACAAACCCATTTGTGCTCTGAATCAGCCATAAATCCCTTATCAGAACGATGATTACGCTTCATCTTTCATGAAATATCGAAGGTTTTCATACCTAGACCAAGACATTCAACTATTTCACGCTTTTCATCAGCAGAGAGATCCTTTTTCTTTCCCATATTGCTTGAAAATCATGATCTGCTTAATAAAGGGAACACCCTTTTTCAGTAGTTTTCCCTTAAATGGGCTTAACCTGAAAACTAATGGTCTTTGAGATTAATATCAGTGATTCAATGAGCTCCGAGACACGATGCCATCCATGAGTTTCATAAAAAAAAAAGTTTTACCTTTTTGACACAAAAATGCAATTTGCATAATAATTTGGAACGCAGTGTATATGTATGTGTACCTATGTATATGTATGTATTTGTGTATGTGTGTGTGTATGTATGTATGTATGTATGTTCCTGCATATGTATGTATGTGTATGTATGTGTATGTCTCCATCTGCTTTACAATCCTCCTTCAC